>NC_056727.1:731726027-731916027 GCF_019279795.1 Protopterus annectens | reverse complement strand
AGCTCCCATGTACCCAGAATGATTGGACCGACTGGGTGCTGCTGTTGGTGTCATTGTACAAGGTCTGGGGAAAAAAAAAATTCAACTGAATGATGACATCAGTGAGTGTTGCAATATAGTTGTGTGTGTGTACATATATAGGGATAATGTCATTTAGATGTATGAGGCTTTTCCTGAATAAATCTCAAAATCAGCTGCTGAGACAAAACTGTTTAACCTTTGTTGTTTTTATATAGGTTCATATGCAAGTATTAGGCCAGCTGCCCTTCAGGACATTTTAAGCCTAACTAGTTTCCTTTCAAAGGTGACCAAACAAATATTGTGCTTTGTATTTATAAGATAAACACTTTATTATGCTAACCCCAAATCTCCAACAAAAAAAATGTTTGTCCATGACTTTCCTACAGAGTTGGTTTTACAAGGTATGGAACTAAGTTGTCAATATTAATAAACAGAAGCTTCAGACATGCATCCAAAATACATGATGATGAACAACAAAAATAATTTTAAGTATTTTATTTTTTTAAAAATACAGATCCAGTCTTGTTTTACATCAAAAAATATACTTAAAAAATGGCACTGTCATCCTCTTCTCTTTCCCGCATGGCAACAACTGGCACTCTGTAGAATGCTGGAGTGCATCTTCACCTTTTGAAATGTTCAGTAAATCCAGAGTATTTTAATCATTTATCAATGCCAGAATCATACTGTAGAGAAACAGAACATCAAAAATAAGCTGAGGGAATAATGGAAAAAATGTGAGCCACACAAATCTACAACAAATAGAAAATAATCTAGTAAGCCAGAATTAACTTAGTACAGTTAACAACATTGACATTTTGCACTGTATAAATATTCTCTAGCCATCTAAACTGAGATATAGGATAAATGCACTTATCAAAAACAAACTGTAAGCATTAACAAGATTTTAATATATGATCAGATCTAGGCACAGTTGGAACCAAAGTGGGTTGCGGAAGGCATGATCTCAATTCTAGGACAGAGAGACTGACAATCCCATTTAGTTCACATTCTTTTAGCTGACCAATAACCAAAAGTGAAGCTGTACTGGTTATAGAAGACCACGGTTGAGGGTTTTACAATGATTTCTATATACAGATGGACTTGGAAACTATTAGAAGTACTGTTTTGGTTAAGAAATCACAGCCTTTACATCACATTAATACAAAGTGAAATCTTAATGTAACTTGTATATCTTTAAGGAAATTTCATTAGGAAGCCTATGAGAGTTAGTATTCTAGTACCAGGATCCCATGGAAACTTTTCTATACAAGTTTATTATCTGCCTAGTCGAAATCATGTACCTTACAGCAGACTCCCTTCTTCACTTCAGTCCTTTCTGAGAGAGACCTCATTGCTAGCCATCTTAGTTCAAGCTAAACAAAAACATGCCTAGCTCTATTCAGCTATGTGCCACACACAGGGATGAATTTGTCCTAAACACTTGGTGGTGGTGGTGGGGGCTGTACAATGCAGAGACAAATGAAAGGGAGGACAGCCAGTCTAAGGGAGGCATGTACACATGCTCAAGGGCACATGTATAGTGTGGATTGTTCCTAGACAATACTAGGGAGGACAGCCTGCAGTGCTTTACAACACAGGGCAGGGCTGCTTCCTGGGATACACCCTGAAGGAAGTCGGGATAGCCCAGCACAGTCAACCCAATCAATGACCACCTTACGGGTAGTTTACAAAAGCATGCTCAGCGGGAGGTGGGGCAAAACAGAAAAACATGTCAAACCAACCCTTGATGGATCAACTCTCAACTTGGTGAAGGGGAAGGGATGCAAATGGTCCAAATTATCAAGACAGGGATGGAGGATTGCTGGCAAGCAAAGAGGGCAGATTGAGACAAAAAAGATTTAAATAGTTTTACTGTACCTGGTGACTGTTTTTATTATGCTCTGGACACTGCCTGTACAAACAAATTTGCTTCTAAACTTACTATCTGTTCTGTTGTACATATGAATGTAACCTGTAAATAGCTCTGACAATCTGCATTTAATATGCTGTGTGCATTCAGTTGTACAAACTGATCATCTCCTCTAACCTTGTGATGCAACACTGTGTTTATTCTCATAATGGACTATGTATTTGCTATATTTGTTGGTGTGTTAATCTACTGTATATGACTGTGGAGCTTTTCTCCCCGGGCTTCTGCTGAAAAAGGGCATTATAGCCCAGCTGGACTGTCCTGGTCAACAAATGTCAAAAAATATACAGAAATGCAACCAGACTCGAAATTAAGACCTTCAAAAGGATGCAGCAAAAGATGAATTCCATTTTTTAGTAATTGCTTTTTTGGCAGCACCAGAATTAAACTTAACAATGCCTTACTATGTCTAGGCAATTCAGATCCTGTATCCCAGCTAAATAAATAAATAAAAAATGTAGTTAGTTACACTCATTTGTTTTCCCAATATTCCTAACAGAGTATTCGGTAGGAAATAAGTCTGCCAACTCATTAAACTCTCAAAACATACACTCCCAGTTACCTCTTTCCTCCCCCAGTGAACCCTGTGGTCACTGGGGATTCCTAAGTTTCCCCCTAAGCACAGCAGTTATCTTATTTTGATAGTTTGTTACATTTGTCAAACCAGCACAAGCCAATACAGCATAGGTGGGCAATAAACCTTAGATTGAAAACTTCTAAGAACTGGCACCACTTCTTTAAAATTCAAAGACATCACTGGTTGCAAAACACTGATTTGTCAAGGAGCAGGCTTCATAATTTTAACCACAACAGCTGCTGCTGGCTGTGGGAAAATGAGGTAAAAACAGTATTGTTCATCTTCTGATTATGCACTTTATCCAAAACATGGTTGTGATATGACCCTTTTAGGATAAAACCAATAATCAGTGAAGAAACAAGAGTGAGGAAGGCATTAAGAGATTGGCAGCCCAGATTGACCTATCTCAGTTCTTCAGTATTTTAAAAGGAGCAGATGATCCCAAATTTCAGGGATGTTTTTGTCTTTCAGGGAGTTTTATAAATACTGTAAAGGCACCAGATACTATAACTCTCAATTTCTTTGCTCAAGAATTGTGGGCAAGGCCAAAAAATAATGGCAGAATAACTGTTCAAAATTAGGAACACTTTTAAATTAGGAACACTTTTTTTATTACTCTAATTCACTTAAAAGTTAATATAACATATTTTGCATCAACGTTTATTTTTTTGGACAAAGTATGAAACTGTGATGTCTGACACTACTGACCGTCTGTAATCCTGAATGACTTATTGCAATGTGAATTTTTTTTTTTTTTACAAGGTACAGGGCAAAGTCTGGGGCATTTTGTGATATCAGGGACAGTGACAGGTATGAAGTGCTCCTAACAAAACCAAAACAATCACTGATCTGGTGTGGCAGTACTAGTGTTCTGCTATTTGCTGAAAGCACTGTAAAACTAGTATTGCTATGGCTTATGCTTGCGTGTGTATGTATGCGTGATGGAGAAGGGGGAGATGTTGAAGTATAAGTGTGGCAAGCTGGTTATAATCTCTTCCGCAAACATCAATGGCACTGCCATTATGGTTGTGTGACAGGGGTGTGTGTGGTTGCAGTGTATTTAAGAGCAACAACTTGCCCATAATTTCTTTCCCTTACCATCATAAACATAGACCTTATACACGACAGGTGGCTGTCTTTATTGGTTTGGCAGAAACAGGATGTGTACAAAAGCAACTGCTCATTGTCACACTGGCACAGTGAGTTTCATTGCATTTCACAGTACTTCTTTCTGTCTGAATCCTTGGCTGTGGCTCTTTCTATGTAGAGTGCGTATGTGTGCGTGTGTGTGTGTGAGAGAGATGCATAACTCTTCTGGGAAGCAGTAAAAGTGTAGTTAACAAGCAAAATATCTTTCAAAAATAAGGCAAGAAATACATTGCAGTACATTCAGACCCTTAGAGCTTCTAGGATGACAGGTGGTCCCCACATCCCAGACTGTATAAATGGATTTTGACACAGACTTAAGTGGGGGCCCCAATCCTCAACAGCACCCACTCTAAAACTAGCCCTGCTCAGAGGTTTGTAAAGAAGGTTTCTGCAGCTTCTGTGGGGTACTTGGGATGGTGTGGTCATTACTTGTTTAATTTTCCTCACGGTCAACCTCAGAGGTGTGCAGTGGAGGTCATTATAGCTTGTGCTGGGGCTGGGGACAGTGTGGTTATTGTTTCTTTTACTTTTCCTCACAGACTATACTGGTAGTCAAAAAGAAGCAGTGTAATGGCTGGGAGCAACAAATTGGAATACATTACTGTGATCTGTTTTTCACTTTCCCCACAATCACACATTGAGCATGTATGCAGATGACTGCCATTGGGGGCGATTAGGAGTGAGGAGGCATGCTATGTATATGTCTAAGAGGAGCCACTTGAAATACATGGCTTTGGCCAATTGAACATCTGCTTTCATTCCAATCTAACACCAGAGGGATATACGCACACAGTGACTTTTATTTTGGGGGGGGGGGGGGGGCAGGCAGTATTCCCAGATAAAATGTATGCACTCTTTGTCAAAACTATATTTGTAACATGTTTTAATGTTTCTGTGTACATTGGAGCTCATCTCCCCGGGCCTCCACTAAAAATGGACCTGCATCCAGTCGGACTATCCCGGTCAACAAATGTAAAATAAATAAATAAATAAATAAAAAATAAAGTACCCTATTTTGTCAGCTTTGAACATTAAGCTTTGGGAACAACTTGCATCTTCTTTTGAAAGGAAAAAAAGACTGAAATTCTTTTCTTACTTATGATTTCTGTTCTGGCTGAAAAGGTCTAAAATGTACCTCAGAGCACCTATAACCTTATGGCTTCTGGCGGAATGTTGGCAGTTATTACTGTGCTCTCTTGGCTAGGTAATGTGGAAAGGATGCTAGGAAAAGTAAAGCTGAACAGCAAAACAAGATTTCTTTCTTTAATCATGTTTTTTTAAGCCATCATTGAATGAAAATGTTGAAAAAAAAATCACTTCACAGCATATAGAAAGCCATGGCTTCTTGAAAAAGATGAAAATTAAGGCAAAATGTTTAAAAAGGAAAAAAAGTAATGTGTGGGGTCTTGGATGGAGTGGGGAAATAGAGGAAATACTAGAGGATGAACAATAGGCACTGGGGAGGTGCCATAGATCCCTTTGCTTATGGCACCTTTTCACCTTTTCATCTACTGCCAGCCTGTATTTTGGGTTGTAACAAATCATGATTGCAACAAAATGACAGTGGTCACTGTGGATGTCCCTCTGTGAGATGAGCCAATACAGTGTGGTAGACAGGCCTGTCATAACGTAAAAGCACTGTAGTTGCAGTTCAGTCTGTGCACACTACTTCCAAAATTTTGCAGTATGAACTAAAGAGTTGCTTAAGAGATGGGGCAGTGACAGGGTGATACTTAAGACTGAAAGAGTCCAGGCAACCCCAACTTGACACTTGCTAGAGCTCCCAAAATGCCATTTCTGGTTCTGCTCATTGACTATGTTGGAAAAATACTACACAACATACAAATGGATACAAGCTTTTTGCCATATCTGAGAATGCCTCCCTACTGCATATGTAAAGAGTAAGTTTAAAACAATACGTACAGCCAGACATGAAGGCTGAGAGGATACGGAGATCTAGATTAACAAAGCACACAGAAATGTTGGCACATGCCGACAACTAATATATTAATAACAGTTACCAAGAGCTACTATTTATTGCCTCTTCGCCTGTTAAATATTTCCCTTCCTAAACTTACAAAAGATCAGATTAGACTGCACTAAGTTACACACTTCCAATATATGTGTAAATATACTACCAGTGTAATGAAAAACGTGGTTTTCTTTTTGACCAATTCCAATTATGACGTCACAAACAGCCCAGGTTTACAAAAGGTCTTAAATCATCCCATCCTTCTGAGGAGGAAAATTATCTGGAAATTGTCAGATAAAGCAAATGTAGAAATAACATTTATTTTAATGCCATACAGTTATTTGGAATTAGATATGGGAGCTCTGGCAGGCTACTCATGACATGAATTGAATTAGTGAGAAATAAACTGCTCTGTGCAAAAACATTGCAAGTCAAATGTTTGCCAAAATCTCTAATCTAATGGATGTTCTCCTGGATTATACATTCACGGGTGTGGTCAGTCATACTTAAATTAGTGCATTACTCTGGGTAGCCTTCAGAAAGGGTATGCTTTACAATATCCAAAAGGTGTCTACAGCACTGATCTGTGCAGAGACTGTGCACAGGTATGCTTACTCATTTGAAAAATCACTTTCTACTGCTGTCAAGGGAAACAGCTGGAAATGGCATGTATATCTTTGTGTCTGGGCAGAATCTGGACAGATGTGTACATATTTTGAAAGTGAGCCGGTGACAACAATGAAAGAACGTGAGTAATTCAAGTAAATTTGTGGAGATCCCTTTTATACTTTAAAATATCTTAGTGTAATTTTTTTAAATTCTTGCAGTTTTGTTACAATCATCTAAAATTTAGCAATCTATGTCTGTCAAAACCATGCAAAGCTTACCAAGCCCCAACTTGTGGTTCCTACTTGTAGCAAAAGAAATGTGCATTTTAGTTAACAATTCATGAAGAGTGTTCTCCACCTATCTTTAAACATCACTTGCAGGTATGAGCACCCAAGGCCTACCAATAATTTCCACGGATTCTTCTCTCTTTTTTCCTAGCAATTCCTGGTAGAGGCCTTCTAGGAAGCCAAAATAATGTCACGGGACTGGAGAAGCAAGCCTGGACTGTCTTATTATCACTGGAAGTGGAGAAACCTTGCGGTCAAGTTGAGGGTTTGGAGATTGGGAAGCTGGTTTTCTGATGGGTGAGATGGGAGAGCCTGAGTGGGTTCCAGTATTCATGAAGGATATCTGGGGTGAGACCACAGGAAGGGGAACCATACTTGTCGAGGCTAGAAAGGGGCAATGAGGATTAATGAGCTGTTCAACCTGCTGGCTTTCTGTACAAATTTTGGGATCAACAGGAGAGAAGGGTAAGCATAAAGTAGACCTGGGCGCTAACCTTGAACCACAGCATCCTTCGATGACTCCCCCTGTGTGTGTGTGTGTGTGGGGGGGTCAGAGCAAAGTACTTGCTGCATTTAGGTCACAGCAAGGCTGGCCCCAAGGGCTGAAAATCCTGTTCTCCGACTGACAGACCACTTGTGAGGACTCAGAATGGACATGCTGAGTCTGTCTGCTAGCGTGTTGGTTTTCCCCAGAATGTGTGTTGCAAATAGAAAGTGGTCTAAAGAAATTGCCCACTCCCAGACTCTCATAGCCTCTCTGAACAAAGGGTAGAATCGGGTTCCTTCTTGTTTGTTGATGTACCAGACTACCGACATGTTCTCCGTGTGGATGGCAATAGTCCCCAGAGGAAAAATGTCCTAGGCTTGCAACGTTAAAAGGACTGCACTCATCTCGAAGACTGACATGCAGCTTGGTCTCATAAGGGGCACATGTACCTTGGACCATCTTTCCCTTGTAACCCACCCCAATTAGGAAGCGTCCGTGGTCATTGTGGCTATGAGGGGGGAGAGAACGGTCTACCCAGAGACAGGTCATCTGACTGCATTCATCACTGGATATAATGTTTGCAAACTGAAGTCAGTTTGATGGGCACAGGCAGAGCTTAGTAAAGAATGGACCACTGAACCCCGAAGGTCCATTGTAGAATTTGCATAACAAATCTTGCTAATCTTGCTAAGCAGCCGACATTGATCCTAGGGCTGACAGCACTAACTCTACCGGAGGAGACGGAGGATATAGTAAGTCCTGTACTTGATGTCTCAAAGATATTATGAGTTGTAGAGGTAGTGAAGCTACTTGGGTTGTAGTGTTCAGTTGCGTTCCAATGAATTCTAGATAGTACAGTTGTGTACACATACCATAAATGTAGATGTTCGAGTGTCTTCACTGTTGCAGTCATGACTGTAGGGTTCTCCCCTGCCGGCAGGCAGTCCTCGGTCGGCCAGAATCACAAAGTCTGGGTCCGGCGTCGGCTGTTCAGCCATGCTCCCTGACGTCAGAGTGCCAGGAGTACAAAGCTGACAGCCGACGCCATGTTCTCCAGTTTTTCTTGCCCCAGATGTCAGAAGTTCCAAAATGAGTAAGGACCCATACCCTTTGCAAATACACCTCAGAAGAAGGGTGAAAAAAGGAACTACACAAAAGAACAAATAAGAGGGGACAGGAGGGAGGGAAACACAGACTGCAACAGTGAAGACACTCGAACATCTACATTTATGGTAAGTGTACACAAAGTACAGTTTTGTACCTACCATAAATGTAGATGTTCGAAGATCCACATTGCTGCAGTCCTTACACTTGGGTAGTCCGCTGTTCTCGGTCGGCCCGAATATCAAAGTATAAGGCTGACGTCGGTCAAGGCGCATTTGACTGACATCAGGACGTCAGGGTACAAATGCGCATGACCGACGTCATATCCTCAGTCTTTTCTTGCCCCAGATGTCAGAAGACCCTAAAAATAAAGGTCAAAACCAAAAGACAGCAAACAAACAACCAACCATCCTAGCACTAAAAATATGTACAATATATACAATAGACACCCTATTGACAACCCAACCCACACAACCGCCTCTAACTACAGAGGGGAAGGAGGGAGGGTAAATTGGACTGCAGCAATGTGGATCTTCGAACATCTACATTTATGGTAGGTACAAAACTGTACTATGTTCTTCATCTCACATTGCTGCAGTCCTTACACTTGGGTAGAATCCCAAAGCAGAGGTAAGGGAGGATGGCCAAACTATAAGGAAGCAGGAGCTGCCAAAATGCCCTGCAAAACAGCAGTGGCAAAACCAGCCCTGGATTTAGAGTAAAGTGGTAGGTGATAATGCCTAGAGAAAGTATGCACTGAACTCCAAGTAGCTGCCTCCAAAATATCCTTAGTTGCCACTCCCCTCAAAAGCTGTCAAGTGGCAGTAGCCCTAGTGGAATGAGGCCTAATCCCAGCTGGAATCTCCTTACCATGATGGGAATAACAGAAAGCAATACAAAACCCAATCCACTTAGAAATAGTTTGTTTTGACACAGGCTTGCCCTGAGAACTCAAAGCAAAAGAAACAAATAACTGCTGAGACTGCCTGAACCCTTTAGTTCTGTCCAAATAATATCGCAACTGCCTGTGTACATCTAAAGTGTGCAAAATCTTTTCCCCTTTATTTTGGGGATTTGCATAAAAAGTAGGCAAATGAATAGTTTGGTTTAAAGCCACACTAGAAACCACTTTAGGCATAAAGGAAGGATTAGTACGTAAAGATACCCTATCCTTATGGAAAATTAAGAAAGGCTCAACCGCCATAAGGGCCTGCAACTCAGAAACCCTTCTTGCAGAGGTAATAGCCAACAAAAAAGCAGTCTTCCATGATAAAAACCTTAGTTCAGTAGTAGCTGCAGGCTCAAAAGTTTGTAGAGTGAGTTTCTCCAACACAAAATTGAGATCCCAAGCAGGAGTAGGAGCTCTTCGTGGGGGTCTTATATTCTTTGCCCCTCTAAGAAATTGCTTGAACAAAGGATGAGAAAACAATGGTGGGTCACAGTCATAGTGAGCCGAAATTGCTGCAGCATGAACCTTAATAGAAGAGAAGGACAAACCTTTGTCTAGTAACTCAGTAAGATATTGAAGAGCCACACTTAAATTAGGCTCAGAAACATCAAAATCCTTTGCTGCACACCAAAACAAAAATCTCTTCCATTTGTCTGCATACACTTTCCTTGTACTAGGCCTTCTAGCTTCCAAAATAACATTCAAAACTTGCTGTGGAAGTGGAGGCCCACTATGGTTCAAAACAGAATATGCCAGGCTGTTAGGTGCAGAGAGTGAAGCTTGACATTGAGCAAATGACTGTCCTCCTGAGACAACAGGTGTGGAATCGAAGGCAAAGGCCATGGAGGCTTCCGTACCAGGCTTCTCAGTAATGGGTACCAATGCTGTCGAGGCCAATCTGGAGCTATCAAAATCATCCTTGGCTTGTCTTGTCTGGCCTTTAGTAGTACCTTTGGGAGGAGAGGCAGAGGCGGAAAGGCATACACATGAAGATTGCTCCAATTGAAGGAAAGAGCATCCACTTTCCAAGCTGTGGGATGAAACCTTTTGTGCAAAACTTTGGCAGCTGGTGGTTTAGTGGAGAAGCGAACAGATCTATGTCTGGAGTTCCCCATGACACTGTCAATTTCTGAAATACATGAGGATCCAATTTCCACTCGTGGGGATCCATAATTTGTCTGCTCAACACATCTGCTAAGGAGTTCTGTGCTCCGGCAGAAACCTTGCCTGAAGATTTAGCTGTAAACAGAGCAGTCTCCCACAAAATCATTGCTTGCCTGCATAGAGGATAAGAATGTGTTCCGCCTTGCTTGTTGATGTACCACATGACAGTTGTGTTGTCTGTTAGAATCAACACCTGCCCTGGAAGAAGTAAATCCTTGAAAGCTATTAATGCAAACTGGACTGCTAACATCTCTTTCAAGTTGATATGTAGATGTTGTAGTCTGGCAGGCCACTTGTCTTGTATCCACTTTCCATTCAGATGAGCTCCCCAAGCTTTGTCTGAGGCATCTGTCGTTAGAATCTGACTCGCCTCTGGCCGGGTCACAGAGAGTCCCTTGTTTAGGTGACATTCCTGAGCCCACCACAACAATTCCTTTTGAATGCAAGGTATTATTTGAATGACAGTGTCCAAATCCTGGCAGTGCTGTGTCCATACATTTTTGAGATACCATTGTAGCTTCCTCATATGCAGTTTGGCATTGGGAAGCACCAGAATACAAGATGCCATGAACCCCAAGGCTTGAAGGACTGTCCTTGCAGTCAGCCTGGACTGATGAGACAACTGATGAAAGTAAAGGGAAAGATTCTTTTGTTTGTCCGGGGTCAAAAAGGCCATCTGGGATGCTGTATTCAGTCTCACACCCAGAAAGCACATGTCCTGAGAGGGTACTAGACTGGACTTTATTTCGTTCACAGAATACCCCAGGCATCTTAGCACTGCTATCACATAATCCAAATGATGAAGAAGCTCGTCCCTTCCTGGAGCTAGAATCAGGCAATCGTCCAAATAAGGATAGATCTGTATTCCTTTTAACCTGAGGAAAGCTATCACTGGAGCCAGAACTTTCGTGAACACTCTGGGCGCAGTAGATAAGCCAAAGGGCAATGCAGAGAACTGATAATGAGAAGTCCCAGCTCGAAAACGCAGATACTCCCTGCAACTCAGTCTGATAGGAACATGAAGATAAGCCTCCTTGAGATCCAAAGTTACCATCTAATGATCTTTGCCCAGCAGAGGTAAAAGCTGCTGTAACGTCAACATTTTGAACTTGGGAATGTCCAGATAAGTGTTGAGGATAGATAAATCCAAAATTGGTCTCCACGTGTTCCCTTTCTTTGGTACTAGGAACAGGCGAGAATAAAATCCTAGGCCCACTTCTGGCATAGGGACCGGCTGAATGGCCCCTATTTGGAGTAACAGAGAAATTTGCTTGTGAGCCTCTATTCTTTGTTGAGGAGGAACGTCTGGCATGCCTTTGAAAGGAGGCAAGGTATGGAAATAAAACCTGTAACCGTGGTGTATGATATCCAATACCCATCTGTCTTGGGTAATTAAACTCCAATTTTCTTTGAAAAGTGCCAACCTTCCTCCCAAAGGTGCTGCCAGACGAGAAGGCTCTGGCAGCTGAAAAGGTAGGTCATTGGGTCTGTTTACGAAAGGACTGACCCCTGCCCTCACCCGAAGACTGTGCAGGAGAACTCCCTGTTCTAGGCCTGAAAGAGCCCTGAGCTCTGCCCCTACCACGTCTAGATCTACCCCTAGACTGGGAATCATAAGAAGGATACGTCCACCCCTTAAGTAGGCCAATTTCTACTAAACTTTGGTGGCTGAACCTGCAAAAAATCTTTAACAGTCTGCATAGACTTAGCCTTGTCTTCCATTTTCTTTAAAAATGTCTCAACAGGAGAACCAAACAACACATCAGATTGTAAAGGAGCATCTAAAATCCTTGTTTTAACATGGTCAGATAAATTCTGATCCCTCAGCCAGGCGTGCCTGCGAAGAACTGACCCAGTGGCAGCCACCCTAGACGAGGCCTGTACAGCATCAAAACCACATTGCAAAGAATGCTTACCCACCTGTTCAGAAACATGGACTAAATCTTGTAACTCTTTACAATCAATACCTTCCGCCAGAGCATCAACCTTAGACTTCAATTGTGAAAGGAGATAGTTTTGGTATTTCAACATGTGGAACTGACAATTCAAAGCCCTCATAGCCAGAGTGGAAGAAGTATAAACTTTCTTTCCCCATCTATCCAAAGCCCTGGCCTCTTTATCTGTAGGAACCGGATTCTTGACAACAGAAGCCTTAACCCCTTTAGGCCCCTGACTAACAGTTTCTGGGTCTGCCCTAGGACTCTTAAAAAGATACTTATGAGCTTCAGGCACCCTGTAATACCTATCCGGTTTAACAGGAGCAGGAGGCAAAGAATCAGGATTAAGAGAAGCCTCTGTAAAAACATCTTCCACCACATCCAAAACAGGAGGTATAGCCAAAGGCCTATGCTGGGGTAAAACAATAATTCCCTAAGCCTTTTCCTGGAATCAGAGAAGTCCTGACCTTCCCACTTAAAATGCTCCCTCATGGAATGAAGAGTTTCTGAAAAAGAAAAATCCTCAGGAGGAGAAGCAGAAGGAGTAGAATCATCCACATCAGAATCAGAGTAAGGAGAATACTCCTGTAAGTCTTCAGCCGAAGACTCTGAAACATCCGAAGCCTGCTCAAAACTCCCTAGCTCAGGCTCCACCCTAGGCCTCTTATCAGGAGGGGGCAAAGAACCCCTAATCAAAGTAATCAAATCTTCTGCCATTTTAAGCATATGCTTCTTGGGCACAGTTCCTGAAGAACTAGGGGTGACACCAACTGAAGCTAAACCTGGCCTGCCTCTGGGAGAAGCCTTGGAAACAGAAGGAGAGGGCCTAACCACCCTAGGAAGGGAAGGGAGTATAGTAACCTGAGAAGCCCCTTCAGCCTGACCTGCCTCCTGAGAGGCCACATCCTGTAATAATAAAGTCTCTCCCTGGGATTCCAAAGAAACCTCCGGTGGAACCACCGGCTCCACCGACACCTCTAAAGAACCGGCGTCCGGTACTGACGGTTCTTCTAGCCTAGGCTTAACTGCTTTGTCCTTGCGCTTCTTCGAAGAAGCGGGCATCGGAGCATCCGACGGCATTTTATAATTGCACCGCTTCCCGAAGACTAACCTGGCACAATCTAACCTTCTCTTTATAGTGCGCTTATTGAATCTAGCACAAGAGCGACACCCAACAACGTCGTGCTCAGGCCCTAAACAAGGAATACACAAAGTATGATAGTCTCTATGCGGTATCTGTTTCCCACAAGAAATACAATTATTCACTTTTTCTGACATCCGGTAAACCACTGAGGCAAGAAAAAACCAAAATATTCCCCAACGGGGTACTTAGCCAACTTTGACTCGGTCTGAAACTCCGAAATCGAAAAATTTCAGAACGCCAACCGGCACTTGCAATGCTGCTTCTGCATCGGACCATGCGGCAAAAAAGACTGAGGATATGACGTCGGTCATGCGCATTTGTACCCTGACGTCCTGATGTCAGTCAAATGCGCCTTGACCGACGTCAGCCTTATACTTTGATATTCGGGCCGACCGAGGACAGCGGACTACCCAAGTGTAAGGACTGCAGCAATGTGAGATGAAGAACATCTGTACTATGTTCATCGTGTTTCACTGTTGCAGTCATGACTGTAGGGTAGAATCCCAAAGCAGAATGAAAGGGAGGTGGTCATAAAGTAGAGGGGGCGGCTATAAGGCCCTGCAAGACTGCAGAAGCAAAGCCTGCCCTAGACTTAGAGTAGAGAGGTAGATTGTAGTGCTTGGAAAAAGTATGCACTGAACTCCAAGTTGCAGCTTCCAAAATGTCTTTGGTAGGAACTCCCCTGAGGAAAGCAGCTGAAGTGGCAGCAGCTCTGGTAGAGTGAGTCCTTATACTCCCTGGGATTTGCTTTCCATGGTGTGAATAGCAAAATCTGATTCCATGAGCAATCCATTTAGAAATGGTCTGTTTTGAAATGGCTTTGCCTTGGGAACTTGAAGCACAAGAAACAAACAATTGCTCTGATTTCCTGATGTCCTTGGTTCTGTCCAGGTAAAAACGTAGTTATCTGTGTACGTCCAAGGAATGTAAGATCCTTTCCCCTTTATTTTGAGGAGTGGAGAAAAAAGTTGGCAAGTGAATAGTTTGATTTAAAGCCACTTTGGAAACCACCTTAGGCATAAAAGTAGGATTAGTCCTTAAAGACACCCTGTCTTGATGAAAAATAATATAAGGTTCTACAGCCATAAGAGCTTGCAACTCTGAAACTCTCCTGGCAGAGGTCAGAGCTAACAGGATGGCTGTCTTCCAAGATAAAAACTTGATGTCAGATGTGGCAGCAGGCTCAAAAGGAGGTAAGGTGAGCTTTTCCAAAACATAGTTAAGATCCCAAGCAGGAATGGGAGGAGATCTAGGGGGCCTTAAGTTCTTAGCTCCTCTGAGAAACTGTCTCATGAGCTGGTGGGAAAAGATTGGAGGGTCTGTATTATAATGAGCAGAAATAGCAGAGGCATGAATCTTTATGGAAGAGAGAGAGAGACCCTTATGTAAGAGGTCTGTCAGGTAAAGTAAAATCTGAGGAATGTAATAAGAGGATCAGAATCCTGAGCCTGCATCCAGGAACAAAATCTTTTCCATTTTCCTGCATAAGATTTTCTAGTGCTAGGACGTCTGGCTTCTAAAATGACATCCATAACCTGCTTGGGTAGGAGAGAATGATTCAAAGACCCTGGATTAACCAGGCCGCCAGGCTGAGAGTTTTGACATGGGACTGTAGAACCTGACCCTGGTGTTGGGACAGAAGGTTCGGAGTCTGTGGTAAAACCCAAGGGGACTCCAGACAAAGGTTTTTCAGTGTTGGGTACCAAAACTGTCAAGGCCAATTTGGGGCCAGCAAGATTATCATCTTGGGCTTGTCCTGTTTGATCTTTAATAATACTCGTGGAAGAAGAGGAAGAGGCGGAAAGGCATATCCCGACAGGTTTCTCCAACTGAATGATAGTGCATCCACTTTCCAAGCTTGTTCGTGGAAAGTCCTGGTGCAAAAAATCTGTAGTTGATGATTGAGGTGGGATGCAAAGAGGTCTATGTGAGGACATTCCCAGACTGCAGTAATCATCTTGAATATTTCGGTGTCCAGCATCCATTCGTGTGGGTCCGAAAGGTTTCTGCTCAGACTGTCTGCCAGGAAGTTTTGCTTCCCTGGTAGAAACTGTGCTTGAAGGTCCAGATTGCAAGCTAGAGCTGTGTTCCAAATATCCATGGCTAGTCTGCAAAGGGGATAGGAATGAGATCCCCCTTGCTTGTTTATGTACCACATAACTGTGGTGTCGTCTGTCCGTATCAGTAGTTGTCCTGGTTGTAGAAGATTTCTGAAGGCCAATAGAGCTTTCTAAACGGCTAACATTTCCTTTAAATTGATATGCAGGTGCTTCTGATCCTTTGTCCAAAGGCCCTGCAGACAGTTGCCCTGAAAATGGGCTCCCCATGCATAATCTGAGGTGTCCGTGGTCAGTATCTGAGTGGCAGGAGGCAGACAGAAGGGTTTTCCTTTGTTTAGAGTACATGCCTTGGACCACCAAAGGAATTCCTTTTGAAGACAAGGCAGGACGGAGATCAGTATGTCTAAACTGTGGCAATGCTGAGACCATACACTTTTTAGGTACCACTGTATTTTCCTCATATGTAGTCTTGCATATGGTACGAGAAGGATGCAGGAGGCCATGTAACCCAAAGCCTGCAGGAATCTCCTTGCAGATAGCTGAGTTAAAGTTGCCAAGGTTTTGAAAGTTGAGGCAGTTGAGGTCTCCTGATGGCTAAACTGTTTGCTTGAGAGGTACCTTCCACAGTACAGGTGATCAGCCTCATTGAGGAATTCGCAATGGACAAACGAGTAGCCAGATGGGGGGAATCTTCTTGAGGCCTTCCTCTGACATGGTCTCAGCAAGGGAATTTGAAAGTTCTTTGATCAAATCTCTTTGTAAATGGGTGACATGTGCCAGATAATTTAACAGCCTCAGTGTGAAGGTGGCTGAGGCATAAATGTGCTTTCCAAACCTGTCCATACCTCTGGACCCTGTTTGCTGGATAGGCAGTGGAGCTTTGTTCAGGGAGCTCCTTCATAGCTACTGCCACAACAAAAGCATCAACTGGAACACCCTTACTCCAGTCAGCTCTGTCGGTAGGTTGGCTAAGGAATCTGGCTGGGCATTTGGGGATGGACATTGTCCGGTTCCTTCCAAGCCCAGTAGGAAAAATCAGTAAGTTCATCTGGGGGGGGCACCCAAAATGTAGATGGGCCCACCCCGAAAACCTCCAGAAACACAGACTCTTCAGAAGAAGAAGAAAGTTGTGAAGACCAGCCATGTTTCTGCTTAAGGAGTTCCACGAATTCTCCAAAGGAGACACTGTTAGATGGTGATCGGGGGGATCCTTCTCCCTCATCAAAGTTGGTGTCTTCAGTGATTAGGAAAGTCTATGTGCCTCCTCCTGCAAGTCTTCTTCTGAGGGATCTACTCCATGGGATGTTCAGGGGAAGTATTGGAAGAAGGGGGAATTTCCACAAGGGAAAAGGTCTGGAGGCTCCTCCGGGTAGGCTGACCTATAGCAGGAATGATGGTCAGTGCTCGGAGTCAAAGGACAGGGGGAAGGATCCGGGATGTGAGAGAACGGTTCTCTGAACACAGAGAAGGCCCTTTTTGCAACCTGGAAGGCCGATGGACCTGGAGAAACACACCCCCCTCCCATGGAACTGAAGCAGTCCGGGGTGGAGGGGCAGACCACAGCCAACCCTGGATCTGAGGCCTCCAGACAGAATCAGACATGAGCTGTTGAGCACCAAGCCACCAAGAGGCAGGGACGGATCTGATGAGGTTAGAGTCAAAGCCATCCCCCCCAAACCTATCACAGACATCTTGGATCCGAGAACCCCTCTGATCCAACAAGATTGGAGTAGGGCTAGTCAAAGATATGGTCAGAGTAGAGGAAGGAAATTTCCTCTAATTCAACACTGGCTCTCTCTCTCTCTCGGGTATCTACGATCCTGGGGGTCCAAAACCACAGGTCAGATTGGAGAAGGAGTCTATAAAGAAAGTGTGAGAAACTTCCACATCATCCTGTCCATATCGGCCTCTGTCAAGCTTCTGGAAGACCTAGATGAAGCTAAAGAAGAGGGTCTGGAGGATTCTAAAGGAGTCTGTAAGACCTTAGTGGAAAGAGATGAGGAAACTAGCTTCAGTAAGCATTTCAGAGTACGGTTCCTGGCAGTTGGATCAGAAATCCTAGGATCCAACATAGAAGCAGCTGGTAAAGGGACAGTTTTATACTGTTATAGTGTCTGTCAGATCCAAAGATGCCTTTACTCAGCTTCAATGAGGCCCTTGGGGAAGCTGAGAGGGCTCATCTTTTTAAGTCTTTGGAGCTTGTAAGTTTTGATTGGGTTTGAGCCCCAGAAGAAGGCAAGGAAGCAGACAGCAGTCCCTCTAAAATAAGCTTGTTTCACCTATCAGAGAGCTCTTGGGTTAAACGAGGCACACACATCACACTCTACATTTCAGTGCCCTGGTCCTAAACAGTAGATGCACTTCTTGTGGGCAACCAAAAATTAGGAATTTTATGTCCACAACAAGTGCATCTTTTAAAACCTTAGGTTCGCTCTTTTTTTTTTTTTTTTTTTTTTTTTTTAGTAGAAGAAAAGGCAAGGAAAGTGCCAATGGCACAAGTGGAAAGCAAAAGGGAAGGGAAAGTGCAGCAGTCCCCAATGCCTGCCCGAGGGGGGGGGGGGGGACAACAAAAAAAAAAGAATAGTTGTGTAAAATCTTACCAAAACCATAGATGTCCTCCTCTTCCATGTTGCAGTATTCTAGGTGTGGGATTTCCTGCCCTCAAGCGGACTCGTTATGTCAGCTTCTATACCAAAGCTTCAGCTTGGCTGTTGCAATGTGCGTGGGATGTCACATGTAGGGAACACAGACTACAGAAACTCTGCGAGTATGGCAGCTGCAAGGTATCAAAATAAAATAAAAAGCATTCCAAAAAACATGGAGACCAGCATACAATGGCACCAGATAATACTTTAATGAAAGTATTCTGTAAAGGCAAACCGGTTTCGGCTGAATCAATACAAAGCCTACATCAGTATAAAAAAGTGACGAAGTACTTAAATATACAAAGAAATGGACATGTGATCAATTAAAGGTGCTCAGCAAGTCCTGGTTTAAAGAGACCTCCCAATTTAACAATCCATTTTTTCTCCATAGTATTCAACAACTCATGCCAACCCAATTTGTTATTCCTGGGTCTATTAATTTTGTCAATAATAGTAAAACTGAAATATGCATTTCTATGTGACAGTGTGTGCTTGTAAAGGGCATTGGTTTCTTTATGTTTTTTTATCTCACTAAGATGTTCTGATATACTGAATTTCAAAGGTCTGGAAGTTTGACCTATGTAAAAGGCTGAGCAGCTACAGTTAGCCAAATAAATCACCCAGTCAGAGGTACAGTTGCCAAGAAACCTAATGTCAAAGACTTGAGGGGTGTTCTGACTGCTGAAGCTTCTGGTTTTTAATAGTCTGGAACAATGAATGCAATGGCCACAAGGATAGCACCCAATTAAGGGCTCACCTGATAAAGTTGTTTGAATTGATTTGGTATTGGGGGGCTGCCCGTGTTTGAAATGGTTTAAAAATGTAGCAAGATTTTTGCCTTTACGGAATGAAGAGATACATCTATCACCCAGCAATTCACTCAGTCTGGTATCACATGTCAAAATATTCCACTGTTGTTGGACAATATTCATTAATGCTTTGGTGTTGCATCCATAAGTGATTAGTCTAGGTGGCCCACCTCCTCTCTCACTCTTTTCTTTGTAGAGAAGGAGGTTATCCCGCTCCATGTTGTCCACCACATGTTTGGTATGTAAAACCTGACCCATTTTATAACCTCTGTCCCTGAAATCTAAGAACCAAATCATCTCTAAAGTGTTTGTAAGTGTTATTATCGGAACAAATGCGTTTCATTCGCATGAATTGAGATTTAGGAATATTCTTACAAATATGGGGTGGATGGAAGCTGGTGGCATGGAGAAGCAAATTATTTTCGGGAAATTTTCAGTATACTTCAGTAGTCAACGTATGGTCAGGTGCACGGGAAACCAAAACATCCAAAAAAATTATTTTATTTTTGTCATAGTTGACAGTGAATTCAATTCCCCATTTGTTTTCATTTAAATATGTAATAAATTCCAAAAGGTATTCCATATCTGATCTCCATACCAACCAGCAATCGTCCAAATATCTTCTCCAGATATCCATTTCGTCTATGTATATGTTATGGGAGTTATCATAAATAATCTGTTCTTCAATGTATGCCATAAATAAATCTGCATATATTGGTGCAAAAGATGCTCCCATAGCTGTACCCTTTGTTTGTAAGAAGCATCTGTCCCGATAAAGATGTTCTTTGTGACAACATGTTCGGTCAAGCACAATAACAGAGGATTGAAACCAGGTTTGTACATTTGTTTTGTTTAACCAATATTCTAAGGCTTCTAATCCTGCCCAATGTGGGATATTGGTGTAGAGAGATGTGACATCTAGTGTACACAGCAACCAGTCTGGTTCTAATTGTGCTTTAGAAATAATCTGAAGAAATTCTGGTGTCCCTGATGCATGCTCTGACACATTTTAGAAGAGGTTGCAAGTATTTGGTTAGAAAGAGGGACAGAGGTTCAGTAAGTGAATTTCTACCAGAGACAATGGGTCTGCCAGGAGGATTCTTTAGATCTTTGTGAATTTTAGGCAAAAAGTATATATATTGTGGACATGGGTTGGTTATAGTTAGTTGTATTCTAGTGTTGTTGCTGATGATGCCTTCTTCTACTGCTGAAGAAAGAAATTCATCAAGTTTTTGTTTAAAGAAGGGGTGGGGTCGATGCTCAGGTGGGTGTAGTAGCGTGCGTCAGACAACTGTTTGTTAGCTTCTTTGTCATACTGTATAACTACAGCTCCACCCTTATCGGCCCCAATTATGACTAACTCATGGTTATTAGCTAGCTTAATAATATTGTCCATAGATGTTTTAGATATATTATTAGCCATGGGGTTGTGTGTCCTGAACTGAAAGTGAAGATCCTTGATAATGGCATTTTGAAATACAGATACATTCTGATTCATAGGGAGTATAAAAGAAGATTTATGGTATTTGAAATCATCACTGATCTTTGAGGTTATCTGTTCCTGAAAAAATAATTTTAAATTAATATTCCTGCAAAATGAAAGAATATCATTAACAAAATTTTCTCCAGAAACAAAAAAAACAGGTATGAATGATAAACCTTTATTTAGGATTTCAGTAAAAGAGGAGGTGAGGGCATGCGCAGAAATGTTAGTTATGTTTACATTTGTTCTTTGTGTACAAACATTTGGAGTAAGCTCTCCATAGTGTCTACCTCTACGATGTTTCCTGCCCCACCTCCTCCTTGGTGTAAATCCTGTAAGGCAATAGAGTTCCTTCTTTTCATTGTTGGTGAGCCTGTGGCCCCCACTGAGTCTGTATCTAAGCCTGAGGATGATTCCTCACCTGATGTGTCAGTACTATGTATGAGTCCCTTTTTTAAAATGGATTTGGTACGTTTCCTTTTGAAAGGTGTCCGATTGTGTTGGGTGACTCAGACAGGTTTTTCTTTACCAGAATTAAAGGGGTCCCCTTTATTGTAGTCCCCTAAGTCCTTAAGGAACTTCTTTTTCTTTCTTTCCTTAAGCTGAGTTTCTAGAGTAATCAGTTCCTTACCTAGATTTTTAATACTAATGCGGTATGTGGGTTTGTCCTTCATACTTTTTTGCCATATCGCTTAGCTGGGTGATGGATTCTATCTCTTGATCTATAATCCTGTTGTGGTGATTAGCTAATATCTCTACAAATTTGAGAGAAGTTTCCTCTTGTACCCCCCCCCCCCATTGTTTCAATAAAAGGTCGTCAGGGTTACTGACAAGTGGTTGTGTACGGACACGTAAACCACGTGAAGTGATACCTTTAGTTAAGTAAGCCTGGAAAAGATTATAATGCCAAACATTGTTGCGTAATGAACGCATGTGTTTATTTAAATTCAGAAAAAATTGTCTCACAACTTTCAACTTTGGGGACAGCATCAGTGCCTTTTAAATCTAAAAAAGATTATCAAAACAGGGGCCCAGAAGTTGTAGAAAAAAAAAGCCACATTAATATAATGATTGGAAACAATATACTTTTATAGCTGTAATATTGTATATAACGACGACCCTGGCAGAGTCATACCTAGATCAATAAGCCCTAGGCCATCAAATGGAATTCTCAGACTGATGTCACAAGAATTTAGTACAGCCCAAAGTACTCTGCAGTATATTATAGTATGCCATAAGCCGATCCTTGTTAGAACCAATAAGCCCCAGGTCTTGTAATAAAAGTTGCCAAATCTGAATCTGATGTTATAAGAAAGTTTTGTTTTGTTCCCTAAATAATAATTCAACCATGGCTTACATAGTGAAAACGTTGAAAAACTGCAATGGGAGTTAAATGATAAAATGCCCAGGTGCTGTGCCCCAAAGTAAAAAAAAAAAAAAAAAAACGGAGAAATAAACTAAAGGTAATGGCAATAATAAACAATGATATGGTAATTATAAGCTTTCCAATGGCAGTCTGTAAAAGACTTACTAATGTATGAGATCAATCCACAATCAAAAGGATATATCCTATAGAAAACCTGAAATTATATATGAATATAAGTAGAAACATAGCTTAATAATCAATGTATATCTGGTCATATAAGTTTGGTAAGACCCAAAACTGATAGATAACCTTCCTAAGAAAGTTAATATCAGAACTTGTTGGACCAATCACTAGGATTATATAGTATGAAATTCAATCATACCTGAAGTATCTTAAAATGCAGAGTTTTGAATTTGTAAATACAGTAAAATTATATATGCAATCTAGAATCAAACAGGCACAATACATAGTAGAACTAATTTCAAAAATGAAAAGAAGTTATAACAATCATAATTGTTACCAATCCAAATGTATGTATAAATCAGGGTGGTCAATCAGTATTTATGAAACCATAAGGCCATGAATTAGCAAATCCAATATATGTGTATAAGTTTGCCAAAGCTAAGTTGAAAAAAAAAATATCACATGCCTTAATTGCAACATACTGATTGAACCACTGGCCAATTGCAATAGCCCCATTGACTTAACTTAAATCGTTGCCATTATCTGATTGATATGCAGGAAAACTGAAGTAGTATCGTAAGCAATATTACACACAACCAGCACATCATATGAATGGTTATAATTCCAAAAGCCCAATGTTAGCATGGAGAATAAAAAACATGAAAGCCAGAATGCAAATGTTCGTTCATAAGAGCCAAAAGCTCTATTATGCCCCAAAGTAATGGCTGGATGTATGAATGTTATTTATAAAAAGAACAAACAGCCTGCCGTGGATACGTCAATCCTGTTAAACTGCTGTTATTAAACAAATATCCCCAGCTTAGTATAAAAGACATAAATATAATTTACCATGGTGGTTTGGACTTCCCCTAATCAAGTTTACATAAAGAGAAATTCAACTAATGTCTCAACGATTGAGCGCACACCTGACAGTAAATTAACTGCCAAACAGAATAAAAAACACTGTTTATATAACAAATCAAGACAAATAAATAGTCCCAATAATCTGTTGAAGGTAAATAGAATTGTTGTGTATATATCAAGCACTGTCCCTCTTGGTTATATCATACCTGTAAAGCTGCAATAAAAAATGCAGACCCGAAGGTACAGTACAAATATATGTCCCGACCTTGTCTTTAAATTGGTCGAAATTAAAACCCAAAAATTGTCAGCCCAATTGAATGTACGGCCGTCAACCAAAGCCGTTTAGTATATATAGAAAAACATCAAATATGACTTGTTGAGAATGTTACCAAAATGGTTGCTGTCTCCCACAATATTCATGAAGTACAAATCCTCATGTTTCCACACAGATGTAGTTCCACAAAAACGACCGTGGCTTGTAAATGGATGCTTGTTAGTACAAACGAGTCGTCCCATGCAGGGCCTGGCTGCGTAACAAACTGAAAGAATGCCCCAATAGTGTTATAACAACCACCAAGTGTTGATCTTGCCAAAAAATAAAACCTGGTTTTGTATAAAAAGTCAAAGTAAGTAGGGTTGTTGTTTGTCTTTCGGCTTTTCCCTGTAAAGGGTCGCCACAGCGGAACTCTGGCCCGCTAATGATTTTTTACGAAATGCCGAGGTGCCAGCTCGACGCCCAACCTTCAACAAAGGCACGCCCATTTACGCACACATGTCTTTCGAACGCTACCCAACCATGGGGAGGACATGCAGAATAGTCCCAAATAAATCATTGCAGATGGAATGCCAGATTTATCACCACCATTAAAAGTACGGCCGCCAAAAAGCAGCCGTTGAATGTATATAGAAAAGTCCCATATAGCGTTTTTAAATAACCAGAAAATTGTTACCAGACTGATTAACTGACGATTCTCCAGTGTTGCAATAAATCACAGGACACAATTCACGTTAACTTGAAAGTAGTACTACAGCAGGTCCGTAGCAGGATATTTGGAACAAAACGAACCACACACATCCCAGAAGTTGCCGCATGATATGGAAACGCTCACTTGTAATAATAAATAAAGTCACCTATTGCAACCAATGGAGAAATTAGGTATAATCCACCCTGATTTATACAAACATTTGGATTGGTAACAATTATGATTGTTATAACTTCTTTTCATTTTTGAAATTAGTTCTACTATGTATTGTGCCTGTTTGCTTCTAGGTTGCATATATAATTTTACTGTACTTTCAAATTCAAAACTCTGCATTTTAAGATACTTCAGGGATGATTGAATTTCATTCTATATAACCCTAGTGATTGGTCCAACAAGTTCTGATATTAACTTTCTTAGGAAGGTTATCTATTAGTTTTGGGTCTTACCAAACATATGACCAGATATACATCGATTATTAAGCTATGTTTCTACTTATATTCATATATAATTTCAGGTTTTGTATAGGATACATCCCTTTTGATTGTGGATTGATACTCCTACATTAGTAAGTCTTTTATAGACGGCCATTGGAAAGCTTACAATTACCATATCATTGTTTATTATTGCCATTACCTTTAGTTTATTTCTCAGTTTTTTTTTTACTTTGGGGCACAGCACCTGGGCGTTTTATCATTTAACTCCCATTGCAGTTTTTCAGCTTTTTCACTATATAAGCCACAGCTGAATTATTATTTTGGGAACAAAACAAAAATTTCTTATAACATCAGATTCAGATTTGGCAACTTTTATTATAAGACCTGGGGCTTATTGGTTAATACAAGGATCGGCTTATGGCCTACTATAATATACTACTGAGTACTTTGGGCTGTACTAAATTCTTGTGACATTGGTGTGAACATTCCATTTAATGGCCTAGGGCTTATTGATCTAGGTATAAATCGTCCAGGGTCATCGTTATATACAATATTACAGCTATAAAAGTATATTGTTTCCAATCATGTTAATGTGGCTTTCTTTTTCTACAACTTTTGGGTCCCCGTTTGGATAATCTTTTGAGATTTAATTTTGGGCCTTTTAGTTAGCTACATACATTCCAGATACATTATGGAATTGGATAATTTATTAAAGGGCCTTGCTTCTGATAGGGAGGACCTATCAGTCTTTGAACTAGGGAAACTTGGAGAGAATGTGGAAGGCACTGATGCTGTCCCCAAAGTTGAAAGTTGTGAGACAATTTTTCTGAATTTAAATAAACACATGCATTCATTACGCAACAATGTTTGGCATTATAGTCTTTTCTGGGCTTATTTAACTAAAGGTATCACTCCACGTGGTTTACATGTACGTACACAACCACTTGTCAGTAACCCTGATGACCTTTTATTGAAACAATGGGGTGAAGTAGAACAGGAAACTTCTCTCAAATTTGTAGAGATATTAGCTAATCACCACAACAGGATTATAGATCAAGAGATAGAATCTATCACCCAGCTAAGCGATATGGCAAAAAAGTATGAAGGACAACCCACATACCGCAGTAGTATTAAAAATCTAGGTAAGGAACCGATTACTCTAGAAACTCATCTTAAGGAAAGAAAGAAAAAGAAGTTCCTTAGGGGACTACAATAAAGGGGACCCCTTTAATTTTGGTAAAGAAAAAAGTACAGTTTTGTACCTACCATAAATGTAGATGTTCGAGTGTCTTCACAGCTGCAGTCATTACACTTGGGTTATCCTGCCATCAGGCAGGCCTGTAGTCGGCCTGAGTTCCAAAGTCTTGGTCCGGCGTCGGTTGCTGTCACCTCTTCCCTGACGTCAGTGCGCCAGGGGTATATAAGAAGCAGCTGACGCCATTTTCTTCAGTTTTTCTTGCCCCAGATGTCAGGTGCCCCCAAAAATGGTAGGCAATACATATTGCTAATAAAACATGCAACAAAGGTAAAAATAAAACCTTCAGTAACCAGCAAATACACCACATAGGTAGTATAGATTAGTCTCAGATAAGAAAGAGGGGCTGGGGGGTGGGTAACCTGGACTGCAGCAGTGAAGACACTCTAACATCTACATTTATGGTAGGTACAAAACTGTACTATGTTCATCGTGTTTCACTGCTGCAGTCATTACACTTGGGTAGAATCCCAAAGCAGAGTTAGGGTTGCTGGTTCTACAGAGGATTTGGTGTGGCTATGAGGCCCTGCAGCACTGCAGTGGCAAAGCCAGCTCTGGATCTAGAATAAAGAGGCAAATGGTAATGCTTGGTAAAGGTGTGCACTGAACTCAAAGTTGCAGCTTCCAAGATATCTTTGGTAGGTACTCCTCTAAGGTAGGCAGTAGAAGTGGCAGTTGCCCTGGCGGAATGTGATCTAATATTACTAGGTACAGGTTTCCCATGCTGTGTGTAGCAGAACCGGATACAGTGTCCTATCCACTTGGAAATGGTCTGCTTTGAAATGGCCTTTCCCTGTGATCCTGCAGTGTATGATACAAACAACTGCTCAGATTTTCTGAAAGCTTTTTTGTCCAAGTAGAAGCGCAATTGCCTGTATATGTCCAAGGAATGTAGAAGTCTCTGCCCTTTATTCTGGGGATTTGAATAAAATGTTGGCAAGTGAATAGTTTGGTTAAGAGCCACACTGGATACCATCTTAGGCATAAAGGTAGGGTTTGTTCTTAAAGAAACCCTGTCTTGATGGAAAATGATAAAAGGCTCCACTGCCATTAGTGCCTGCAGTTCTGAGACTCTTCGTGCTGAGGTTATTGCCAGAAGAAGAGCAGTTTTCCATGATATATATTTTAACTCTGCTGAATTGGCTGGTTCAAAAGGAGGCAAAGTGAGCTTTTCCAAGACGAATTTGAGGTCCCAAGTTGGTGATGGCGCTCTCCGGGGCAGTCTTATGTTTTTAGCCCCTCTGAGGTACTGCTTTAGCAATGGGTGAGAGAAAATAGGAGGATCTGTGTTGTGATGAGCCGAGATGGCAGAAGCGTGAATCTTAATGGATGAGAAGGATAGTCCTTTGCCCAGCATCTCAGTCGTATTGTAGTATCTGAGAAATGTTAGGGACCAGAGGATCACGGTTTTGAGCCTGGTTCCAGGCACAGAATCTCTTCCACTTTTCTGAGTAAGATTTCCTGGTGCTAGGCCTCCTGGCCTCCAAAATGACATCCATAACAGCTTTAGAGAGAGAAGTTGTCTGTTTGGCTAATGAATCTGCCATGCAGCCAGGTTTAAGGTTTTGAGCTGACCGTGCAGTATCTGATTGTTTTGCTGAGTCAGAAGATGTGGAATTCGAGGCAAAATCCAAGGTGGGCCTTGAGCTAAGTTCTTTAAGATTGGGTACCAATGCTGGCGTGGCCAGTCTGGAGCAATCAGAATAATCTGTGGTTTCTCTTGTCTGGCTTTTAGGAGTACCTTTGTAAGAAGTGGCAGAGGTGGGAAGGCATAAACATTTAGGCTTTTCCAGCTGAACGCAAGAGTATCCACTTTCCATGCTTTTGTGTGATAAGTCCTTGTGCAGAATTTTTGTAGTTGGTAATTCAGTGGTGAGGCAAAAAGATTTATATCTGGGCACCCCCATTTTTGCATTATTATGCTAAAGACTTGTGATTTAGTTTCCACTCGTGAGGATCCATGATGTTTCTGCTTAAGTAGTCTGCTAGAGTGTTTTTCTTTCCTGGCAGGAATTGTGCTTGCAGATGAACTTGGTAGGTTAGAGCTGTGTTCCACAAGGTCATGGCTTGTCTGCATAGGGGGTAAGAATGAGTGCCCCCTTGTTTGTTTATGTACCACATTACAGTGGTGTTGTCTGTCTTCAATAGTAATTGTCCTAGATGCAGAACATCCTTGAAAGCTGTACGGGCATTTTGTACAGCCAACATCTCTTGTTGATTGATGTGAAGATGCATTTGGTCTGTGGTCCATTTGGCCTGAATACATTGTCCTGCCATGTGTGCTCCCCAGGCGTAATCTGAGGCGTCTGTTGTTAAAGTCTGCCTTGCTGTGGGAAGAGTGAAAGGCTGACCCTTGTTGAGGTGACATGCCTGTGCCCACCATCGAAACTCCTGTTGTAGGCAGGGAATTAGTGGTATTACTGTCTCCAAGCTGTGAGAATGCTGAGACCAAACACTTTTTAGGTACCACTGTAATTTCCTCATATGCAGTCTTGTATATGGAATTAGTAGTGTGCAGGATGCCATGAATCCCAAAGCCTGCAGAATTTTTCTTGCAGGGAGTTGGGACTTTGTTGCCATCAATTGAAAATACTGAGTCAGTTGTCCTTGTTTGTCTGGCGTGAGATAAGCCATCTGGGCCGTTGTATTTAAGCTAGCACCCAGGAATATTATCTCTTGTGAGGGCACTAGTTTTGATTTATTTTCATTTACTGTGTACCCTAGGCAACTTAATGTTTTTACGAACGCCAGATGCTGTAGAAGAATGTCCTTGCTCTCTGCTTGAATCAGGCAGTCGTCCAGATATGGATAGATTTGAATTCCTTTTTGCCTGCAAAATGCAATTACTGGTGCCAGGCACTTGGTAAAGATCCTGGGCGCAGTTGATAAGCCAAAGGGCAGTGCAGAGAATTGGTAGTGCATTGAACCAGCTATGAATCTGAGGTATCTTCTGCAATTTTGTCTGATAGGGACATGCAGGTATGCCTCTTTGAGGTCCAAAGTAACAAGCCAAGCGTTCTTGCCCAACATGGGAAGGAGCTGTTGCAGTGTCAGCATTTTGAATTTCGGGACATCAAGGTAAGTATTTAGAGTGGAAAGGTCCAGAATGGGTCTCCAGGCTTTGTCCTTTCTGGGTACCAGGAAGAATCTTGAGTAAAATCCTTGTCCTTTTTCCTGCTGTGGTACTTTTTGAATAGCTCTCATATCCATGAGAGCTGTAATTTGTTTTTGTGCCTCTGCCCATTGATTTAGTGGCAGGTCTGGCATTCCTTTTAGCCTTGGAAAAGTGCGAAAGTGGAACCTGTAACCTTGAGACACAATATTCAGCACCCATTTGTCTTGGGTGATTGCTTGCCAGTTTTGAGAAAAAAGTGCTAGTTTCCCCCCTAAGGGAGCTGCCAAAAGGGAAAGTTTGGCATTGGAAGGAGGAAGTCATTGGGACTGTTTCCTGTAAGGTTGTGACTTATCCTCACCTTGTTTTGGGTTTGAAGCACCCCAGTGTCGTGGTCTGTAAGAGCCTTGGGGCTGAGATCTGCCTCTTGGGCATCTGTATCTGCCTCTTTGTGGCCTGTCTGACACTGGAAAGGACCAATTCTTAGCAGGCCAATTTCTGCTAAATCGTGGGGGCTGTACCTGTAAGAAATCCTTCACTGTTTGCATAGATTTTGCCTTATCCTCCATTTTCTTTAATACCTCTTCTGCCTTAATACCAAATAAATTATCTTGTTGCAAAGGAGCATCCAATAATTTTGCCTTAACTCGAATCACAGATCCTGTAACTGCTGCTCTACAAGAAGCTTCTAATGAATCAAAACCACATTGCAAAGTATGCTTTCCCACTTGTTCAGCTGCATGCAATAAATCCTGCATTTCCTTATAGTCAGATTGTTCTGCATTTGTATTCATTTTCTGTTTTAATTGAGACAGTAAGTATTGTTGATATTTAAGCATGTGAAACTGGCAATTTAGAGCCCTCACTGCTAAAGTTGCAGAGGTGTAAACTTTCTTTCCCCATCTGTCTAATGCTCTAGAGTCCCTATCCGAGGGAACTGGATTCTTAGCTGTGGAAACCTTAACCCCTTTGGGACCCTGGGAAATAGTTTCTGGGTCAGCAACAGGGTTTTTATAAAGAAATTTGAGAGAGTCAGGGACTCTGTAGTACCTGTCTGGCTTGACTGGAGCTGGGGGTAAAGAATCAGGATTTAAACTAGATTCAGAGAACACATCATCCACAATGCCAAACACTGGCGGAATAGCAAGGGGCCTGTGCTGAGGCAGCAAAAGAAAGTCTCTGAGCCTTTTCTTGGATTCTGAGTAATCCTGGCCCTCCCAATGGAAATGCTCCCTCATGGTATGTAGAGTTTCCCCAAAAGAGTAATTCTCAGGAGGAGAGGCTGAAGGAATTGATTCTTCAGCATCAGAATCCTCATAGGGGGTAAAGAATATCCCTGGTCTGAAGAGGAATCAGAATATATTGAAACCTGGTCAGAGGAATCAGTCTGTATCCTGCCTAGTCCTTTTATCAGGAGGGGGATGGGAACCCCTGATCAGAGTTATCAAGTCTTCAGCCATCTTGAGCATCTGTTTTTGAGGCATGGAGGCCTGTCCAGGTGAATGCTGTACTTGCTTCTTTGTCTTTAATGTAGGCTTAGTCTTGGCTGTAGTTGCAATGGTATATTGAGTAGGCCTGAAAACACCCTCAGAAGCAGATGCCTGCTCAGCGGCTCTGGACCCATCTGAAGGGTTAATCTCCGTTGGCCCAACACCTTGAGTATCCAGAGGCCTAGGTACCTCCACGTGGGAGTCGGTCACGGCCTGTGGTTCTGAGGTGGCGGGTGTCAGGGGCTGCGAAAGCGCCTCACTGAAAACCGGCGAACCTGCGACTGGCCTGGAAGAGGCTTCGTCAGTTTTGGGCCTCGGATGCCTTTCCTTATCTTTATCTTTGTGTTTTTTGTGCATTCTGGTCATCAGTTGTTCCAACAGCATTGTATAATTAAACCTTCGCCCAAAGTAATGGCGAGCAAAGTCAAACCGACGTTTAATAGTGCGCCTGTTAAATCTAGCACAAAACCGACAACTAGTGATGCTGTGATCTGGGCCTAGGCATGGAATACAGTAAGAATGAAAATCCTTATGAGGTATTTGCTTCCCACAAGAAATGCAATTATTAACTTTTACTGACATCGGTCTGAGGCAAGAAAAAGTTTCCCCAACGGGGTACTTAGCTTTATTAAAGACTTCAATTCTGAAATTGAATTTGAAATCTCAGGAGTCAGCTGACCGGCACTTGCGAACTGCTTTTGCTTCGTGCACCTCGCGGCAAGAAAGAATGAAGAAAATGTCGTCGGCTGCTTCTTATATACCCCTGGTGCACTGACATCAGGGAAGAGGCGACAGCAACCGACGCCGGACCAAGACTTTGGAACTCAGGCCGACTGCGGGCACGCCTGGCGGCAGGATAACCCAAGTGTAATGACTGCAGCTGTGAAACACGATGAACATCATGTCCGATCCACCCAACACAATCGGACACCTTTCAAAAGGAAACGTACCAAATCCATTTTAAAAAAGGGACTCATACATAGTACTGACACATCAGGTGAGGAATCATCCTCAGGCTTAGATACAGACTCAGTGGGGGCCACAGGCTCACCAGCTATGAAAAGAAGGAACTCTATTGCCTTACAGGATTTACTCAAAGGAGGGGGGGCAGGAAACATCATAGAGGTAGACAATATGGAGAGCTTACTCCAAATGTTTGTACACAAAGAACAAATGTAAACATAACTAACATTTTTTCTCATGCCCTCACCTCCTCTGATACTGAAATCCTAAATAAAGGTTTATCATTCATACCTGTTTTTTTTTTTGTTTCTGAAGAAAATTTTGTTAATGATATTCTTTCATTTTGCAGGAATCTTAAGTTAAACTTATTTTTCAGGAAAAGACCACCTCAAAGATCACTGATCATTTCAAATACCATACATCTTCTTTTATACCCCCTATGAATCAGAATGCATCTATATTTCAAAATGCCATTATCAAGAATCTTCACTTTCAGTTCAGGACACAACCCCATGGCTAATAATATATCTAAAACTTCTATTGACAATATTATTAAGCTAGCTAATAACCATGAGTTAGTCATAATTGGGGCCGATAAGGGTGGAGCTGTAGTTATACAGGATTGGGAACAGTATGACAAAGAAGCTAACAGACAGTTAGTTGTCTAACGTACGCTACTACACCCACCTGAGCATCGACCCCACCCCCTTTTTTAAACAAAAAAATTGATGAATTTGTTTCTTCAGTAGTAGAAGAGGGCATCATCAGCAACAGCACTAGAATACAACTAACTATAACCAACCCATGTCCACAATATATATACTTTTTGCCTAAAATTCACAAAGATCTAAAGAATCCTCCTGGCAGACCCATTGTCTCTGGTAGAAATTCACTTACTGAACCTCTGTCCCTCTTTCTAACCAAATACTTGCAACCTCTTCTAAAATGTGTCAGAGCACGCATCAGGAACACCACAGAATTTCTTCAGATTATTTCTGAAGCACAATTAGAACCAGACTGGTTGCTGTGTACACTAGATGTCACATCTCTCTACACCAATATCCCACATTGGGCAGGATTAGAAGCCTTAGAATATTGGTTAAACAAAACAGAAATGTACAAACCCGGTTTCAACTCTCTGTTATTGCGCTTGACTGAACATATTCTCACAAAGAACATCTTTTTTTATCGGGACAAACGCTTCTTACAAATAAAAGGTACAGCTATGGGAGCATCTTTTGCACCAATATATGCAGACTTATTTATGGCATACATTGAAGAACAGATTATTTATGGTATCTCCCATAACATGTACATAGACAAAATGGATATCTGAAGATATTTGGACGATTGCTGGTTGGTATGGAGATCGGATACGGAATACCTTTTGGAATCCATTACATACTTAAATGAAAACAAATGGGGAATTGAATTCGCTGTCAACTATGACAAAAATAAAATTTTTTTTTTTAGATGTTTTGGTTTCCCGTGCACCTGACCATACGTTGACTATTGAAGTATACCGAAAATAATTTGCTTCTCCGTGCCACCAGCTTCCATCCACCCTATATTTGTAAGAATATTCCTAAATCTCAATTCATGCGAATGAAACGCATTTGTTCCAATAATAACACAAACACTTTAGAGATGGATTTGGTTCTTAGAGTCAGGGACAGAAGTTATAAAATGGGTCAGGTTTTACATACCAAACATGTGGTGGACAACATGGAGCGGGATAACCTCCTTCACTACAAAGAAAAGAGTGAGAGAGGAGGTGGGCCACCTAGACTGATCACCACTTATGGACGCAACACCAAAGCATTAATGAATATTGTCCAAAAACATTGGAATATTTTGACATGTGATACCAGACTGATTGAACTGTTGGGTGATAGATGTCTCTTTTCATTCCGTAAAGGCAAAAATCTTGCTGCATTTTTCAACCATTTCAAACACGGGCAGCTCCCCAATACCAAATCAATTCAAACAACTTATTTGGGTGCTATCCTTGTGGCCATTGCATTAATTGTTCCAGACTATTAAAAACCAGAAGTGTCAGCAGTCAGAACACCCCTCAAGTCTTTGACATTAGGTTTTTTGGCAACTGTACCTCTGACTGGGTGATTTATTTGGCTAACTGTAGCTGCTCAGCCTTTTACATAGGTCAAACTTCCAGACCTTTGAAATCCAGGATATCAGAACATCTTAGTGAGATAAAACACCATAAAGAAACCAATGCCCTTTACAAGCACACTTTGTCACATAGAAATGCATATTTCAGTTTTACTGTTACTGACAAAATTAATAGACCCAGGAATAACAAATTGGGTTGGCATGAGTTGTTGAATACTATGGAGAAAAAATGGATTGTTAAATTGGGAGGTCTCTTTAAACCAGGACTTACTGAGCATCTTTAATTGATCACGTCCATTTCTTTGTATATTTAAGTACTCCGTCACTTTTTTATACTGATGGAAGGCTTTGTATTGATTCAGCTGAAACTGGTTTGTCTTTAAAGAATACTTTTATTAAAGTATTATCTGGTGCCATTGTGTGCTGGTCTCTTCATGTTTTTTGGAATGTCACACATAGGGCCATGAACCAGAGGCCTTAAATGTGATGTCTGCATGCACAAGCCTCAGAAAGTGCAGTTGTGTACACATACCATAAATGTAGATGTTCGGATGTATTCACTGTTGCAGTCATCACACTTTGGTTATCTGCCTGCAGGTAGCCCTCAGTCGGCCCGAATACCAGAGTCTTAGTATTTCTGCGTCGGATGCTGTCGCTTCTTCCATGACGTCAGGTAATCAGGGGTATAAAATAGGCAGCCGATGCCATTACCTCAATTTTTTTTACCCCACATGTCAGGAACCTCCCAAATAGGGAGCTAATCTATGGTGGGGAACACCACCAGTAAAATGTAAATACCAATGCCAATAGGAATGGCCATAGGGAGGAGAGATTTAAAGATATAGAAAAAGTACAGTTGCGTACACTTACCATAAATGTAGATGTTCGAGTGTATTCACTGTTGCAGTCATTACATTTAGGTAATCTGCTGGCAGGTTGCCCTCAGTCGGCCTGATTAACAAAGTCTTGGGTCCTGCATCGGATGCTGTCCCTTCTTCCATGACGTCAGGTCGTCAGAAGTATAAAACATGCAGCAGACACCATTACATCAGTTTTTCTTGCCCCAGATGTCAGGTGCCCCCCAAATGGGGAGCAAAATATACAAATAATTTAAAACACAACAATATACCTCCAAACAAAAGCAAATACACCAAAAAGGCTTTTAAGTGTAGTAAAAGAAAGGAGAGGCATAGTAAGAGAAAAAACAGGGGGCTGGAGGGAGGGTAACCAGGACTGCAACAGTGAATGCACTCAAACATCTACATTTTAAGTGTACACAACTGTACTATGTTCTTCGTGTTTCACTGTTGCAGTCATTACATTTGGGTAGATTCCCAAAGCTATGGTTGGGAGGATGGATTTATACAGCATTAGGACTGGCTATAAGGCCCTGCAAAACAGCAGTTGCAAAGCCAGCTCTGGATTTAGAGAAGATTGGTAAAGGATAGTGCTTGGTGAAAGTATGAACTGAAATCCAGGTAGCAGCTTCTAGAATATCCCTGGTAGGAACACCTCTGAGAAAGGCTGCAGAAGTAGATGCAGCCCTGGTGGAGTGGGATCTGATCACCTGGGGGATAGGTTTTCCATGGTGCTTATAGCAGAAATGAATACAATGGCTTATCCATTTGGAAATGGTTTCCTTTGAAACAGCCTTTCCCTCTGCCCCTGCAGCAAATGCTACCAGCAGTTGTTCAGATTTTCTTCGAGATTTTGTCCTGTCCAAGTAAAATCTAAGTTGTCTGTGTACATCCAATGAATGCAGAATCCGCTCCCCCTTGTTCTGTGGATTGGAAAAGAAAGTTGGCAAATGAATGGACTGATTAAGAGCCACACTAGATATCACCTTGGGCATAAAGGATGGATTGGTCCCGAGAGGCACCCTGTCCGCATGAAAGATGATAAAAGGCTCCACTGCCATAAGGGCCTGTAATTCAGAAATCCTTCTAGCCGAAGTGATTACTAAAAGGAAGGCTGTTTTCCAGGAAAGAAATTTTAAGTCTGCAGTAGCAGCTGGCTCGAAAGTAGGTAGAGTGAGGTTCTCCAATACAAAGTTAAGGTCCCAGGCAGGAGTAAGGAGCTCTCCTGGGTAGCCTCAAGTTTTTGGCCCCTTTGAGATGCTGCTTTAGCAGAGGATGAGAGAAGAGGGGGGTTCTGTGTTGTAATGAGCTGAAATGGCTGAGGCATGGATTTTAATGGAAGAAAAAGACAGGCCCTTGTGAAGCATCTCAGTTAAGTACTGCAAAATCTGAGGTAAATTGGGCACTGCTGTGCTCATCCCTTGAGATTGATTCCAGGCACAGAATCTTTTCCATTTGTCAGCATATGATTTTCTAGAACTAGGTCTTCTCGCTTCCAAAATGACATCCATCACAGGTTTGCTGAGGGATGCTAAGGGGGAATTTAAGTGATTAGCCAAGCTGCAAGAGTCACTGTTTGGAGCGGAGGGTGCAGAATTTGGTTGTTCTGCTGAGACAGTAAGGAAGGTGTCTGAGGCAGGTGCCATGGAGAAATCTGTGACAGACTGCGTAGAAGTGGGTACCAGTGTTGGCGAGACCAGTCTGGAGCAATCAAAATCATTTTTGGTTTGTCCCGTTTGACTTTTAGTAGAACTTTGGAGAGCAGAGGCAGAGGGGGAAAGGCATAGACTGATAAGTTTTCCCAGCTGAAGGACAGAGCCATCCACTTTCCAGGCTTTTTTGTGTGGAGTTCTTATGCAAAATTTGTCCAAATGGTAGTTGTGGGGTGAGGCAAAAAGATCTATGTCTGAGCTCCCCCCATTTCCGTGTCAACATGTCGAAAATCCGTGGCTCCAGTCTCCATTTGTGTGGGCCCATGAAATTTCTGCTTAGTTCGTCTGCCAAAATATTCAGCTTTCCTGGCAGGAATTGAGCTTGTAGTTGTACTTGATAGCTCAAGGCCGTGTTCCACAATGCCATGGCTAGTCTGCAAAGGGGGTAGGAATGTGTACCCCCCTGCTTGTTTATGTACCACATAACTGTGGTGTTGTCCGTCTTTACTATTAGTTGTCCTGGATTAAGGTAGTCCTTGAAGGCTGTCAGTGCATTCTGTACAGCTAGCATTTCTTTTTGATTGATATGAAGGTGCATTTGATTTGGGCTCCATTTTCCCTGAATGCAATTCCCTGCCAGATAAGCCCCCATGCATAGTCTGATGCGTCTGTAGTTAGGGCTTGGGCGGCAGGGGGTGGTGTGAATGGCAGTCCCTTGTTTTGGTGGCAGGCTTCTGCCCACCATAGGAACTCTAGTTGCAGGCAAGGTATGATAGGAATCATTGTTTCCAGGCTGTGACAATGTTGACTCCATACACTTTAAGTAACACTGAAGTTTCCTCATATGCAGTTTTGCATATGGAATTAGAAGAATGCAGGAGGCCATGAACCCCAAGCCTTGCAGTATTTGTCTTGCAGATAGCAGGGTTTTTGTGGCCACCTGTTTGAATTAAGTCACCAAATGAATTTGCTTTTCTGGTGTATGGAAAGCCATCTGGGCAGTTGTATTCAAGCTTGCACCAAGGAATGTAATTTTTTGAGAGGGTACCAGTTGTTATTTCTTTTCATTTATAGTGTACCCTAGACAAGTCAGAACCCTTTTTACAAACACCAGACGTTTTAGAAGAATGGCATTGTTTTCTGCCTGAATTAGACAATCGTCCAGGTATGGATATATCTGAATATTTCTTTGCCTGCAAAATGCAATTACTGGAGCCAGGCACTTTGTAAATACCATGGGCGCAGTAGATAAGCCAAAGGGCAGTGCAGAGAACTGATAATGCAAGTAGCCTGGCTTTGAAGCGGAGGTATCTTCTGCAAGATTCCCTGATTCGGATATGCAGGTAAGCCTCTTATATCTAGAGTTGCCAACCAGGCATCTTTGCCTAGCATAGGAAGTAACTGGTGAAGAGTCAGCATCTTGAATTTTGGAATGTCCAGAAAGGTGTTTAGAGTAGACAGGTCCAGAATTGGACGCCATGATTTGTCTTTTCTGGGAACCAGGAAAAGTCTGGAATAGAAACATTGTCCCTTTTCCTCTTCTGGTACTAGTTGAATTGCCCCCATGTTTAGGTGGGAAAGTACTTGTTTCTGAGCCTCTGCCCACTGATTTGGGGGCAAATCTGGCCACTCGTTTGGAGTTGGCAACGTGTGGAAATGAAATCTGTATCCCTGGGACACTATTTAAAACCCATTTGTCCTGGGTTATACGTTGCCAGTTTTTTGCATGAAGAGCCAGTTTTCCCCCCAAAGGGGCGGCTAATAGGTAAGGTCATTTTAAAGGAAAGTCATTGAGACTATTTACCATAGGGAGGTGTCTTGCTGTTTCCAGATTTGGAAGTGGAGGCACCCCATTGCTTAGTTCTGAAAGTCCCTTGGGACTGAAACCTGGTGTTTTTGGAATGTCTGCGATTGGCTTGAGTGGCTCTGGAAGGAACTGGAAAGGACCAGTTCTTGGTAGGCCAGTGCCTACTAAATCTTGGAGGTTGCACCTGTAAGAAATCTTTCACAGTTTGCATAGATTTAGCTTTATCTTCCATCTTTTTTAGAACTTTTTCAGCCTTATTACCAAACAAACGGTCCTGTTGCAAAGGAGCATCCAACAATTTTGCTTTAACATGATCAGGCAGAGATTGCTCCTTAAGCCAAGCATGCCTTCTAAGCACAGACCCAGTAACAGCAGCCCTGGCAAGAGGCCTCCAAAGAATCAAAACCACATTGCAAAGTATGTTTTCCAACTTGTTCAGCTGAATGCAATAAATCCTGTAATTCCTTATTTTCCACACAGTCAGAAATCGACATCATTTTCTGTTTAAGCAGTCCCATGATATGCTGTTGATATTTTAGCATATGGAATTGACAGTTTAAAGCCCTGATTGCCAAGGTTGCAGAAGTATAAACCTTTTCACCCCATCTATCCAGCACCCTGGAGTCTATCAGAAGGGGTAGGATTTTTAGTAGTAGAAGCCTTAATGCCTTTGGGCCCCTGAGAAATGGTTTCAAGGTTCACAACAGGATTTTTGAAAAGGAATTTGTGGTAGTCAGGAACCCAGTAGTATCTGTCTGGCTTACAAGGGGACAGAGGCAGGGAATTAGGAGCCATACTGGATTCTGAAAACACATCAACAATGTCTAGGACAGGAGGTACAGCCAAAGACCTATGCTGAGGAAGGAGGAGGAAATCCCTAAGCCTCTTTTTGGATTCAGAAAAATCCTGACTTTCCCAGTGGAAATGCTCCCTTAAGGTATGTAGTTTCCCCAAAAGAGAAATCCTCAGGAGGAGAAGAAGGAATGGAATCCTCTGCATCAGAGTCCTCAAAAGTAGGCATGGACAAATCCTGCTCATTAGAAGAGTCAGAAGAAACGAGTCCTGTTCAGAAGATTCATAGTCAAGTTCAGACCTAGGCCTCTTGGAGGGTGGGGGGGTTGACTACCCCTGATTAGAGTAATTAAATCTTCAGCCATTTTGATCATTTGTTTTTTAGGCATAGCAGCCTGAACATGTGGCCTAGGCATCGGTTTTTTTACACACAAATCGAGATTTTGGCCTTAATACTGAAGGTGGTGTCGGTTTAATATACAAATCTGTAGGCCTGAATACACCCTCAGAAGCCGGTGCCTGCACAGCTGCTCCGGACCCATCCAAGGTAGAGACATCTGTGATAGGTGAAGCATCTCGGGGCATACTGGACTCCGAATGGTTCTCTCAGTAGAGGCCTGTGAATCACAAGTAGCGGATATCAGGGGCTGCGAAAGCGCCTCACGGAGTACCGGCGAACTGGCGACTGGCTTAGGAGAAGCGTCGTGGGCAGTTTTAGACCTCAACGGCCTCTTTTTCTTTGCGTTTCTTTTCGGTATTCCAGTAGTCAGATGGCTAACCGACGTCATTTCTGGATAATTAAACTGAGAACCGAAATATTTAGAAGCAAAAAAGTACCGACGGATAGTGCGCTGATTAAATAAAGCACAAAACTGACAGCAAGGTACGTCGTGATCAGGGCCTAGGCAAGGAATACAGTACAAATGGAAATCCTTATGAGGTATTTGCTTCCTGCAAGTAATGCAATTATTAACTTTTACTGACATCGGTAAGGAGCAAGAAAAAGTTTCCCCAATGGGGTACTTAGCTTTAAGTTGAAGACTTTGGTTCTGAAACTCGAAAACGAAAATTTCAGGAGTCGGCCGACTGGCCCATGTGAACTGCTCCTGCTTCGGGCACGGCGTGGCAAGAAAGACAGATGTAATGGTGTCGGCTGCATGTTTTATACCCCTGATGACCTGACGTCATGGAAGAAGGGACAGCATCCGACGCAGGACCCAAGACTTTGTTAATCAGGCTGAATGAGGGCAACCTGCCAGCAGATTACCCGAATGTAATGACTGCAACAGTGAAACACGAAGAACATGCAGGGGGCTGGAGGGAGGGAAACCAGGACTGCAACAGTGAATACACTCGAACATCTACATTTATGGTAAGTGTACACAACTGTATTATGTTCTGTGTTTCACTGTTGTAGTCATCACACTTGGGTTGATTCCCAAAGCTGAGGAAGGGTGGAGGCAGTCAAGTGTTAGGGCTGGCTAGTAGGTCTTGCAAGACTGCTATAAGCAAATCCAGCTCTGGATTTAGAAAAGATAGGCAAGTGGTAATGCTTGGTGAAGGTGTGAACAGAAAGTACAGTTGTGTACACTTACCATAAATGTAGATGTTCGAGTGTATTCACTGTTGCAGTATTAACAAATGGGTTATCCGGCTCCCGGTAGCCCTCAGTTGGCCAGAATACCAAAGGTAAGTAAAAATGCCATCGGTTGTAAAGGGCGTCAGGGCATCTGATACAAAAGGAGGCAGCAGATGTCACTTCCTCAGTCTTTCTTGCCATAACAGTCAGGAGCCCCCAGAAAATAAGGCTTAAACGAAAAAACAATTTGACAAATAACAAATAAAGCCTGTACCTCAGGAAAAGAGAATAGGAGAGGACCACAAAAAGGGTGAAGGAGGGAGGGAAACCAGGACTGCAACAGTGAATACACTCAAACAGCTACATTTATGATAAGTGTACACAACTGTACTATGTTCATCTTGTTTCACTGTTACATTCCTAACAAATGGGTTGATTTCCAAAGCCCAGAGAAAAAAGGGGGGGGAAGAACCAACAGCATCATGGGCTGAAGATAATGCCCTGCAACACCGCAGTGGCAAACCCTGCCCTGGCTCTGGAAAAACGAGGCAAATTATCATGCTTTGTGAAAGTGAGAACAGAAAACCATGTGGCAGCCTCCAAAATGTCTTTAGTAGGGACACCCCTTAGAAAGGCTGCAGATGTGAAAGCTGCTCTAGTAGAGCAGAGTCCTAACCCCTTGAGGCGGAGCTTTGCCATGAAAAGAATAACAAAAAGTAATGCAGTGTGCAATTCATTTAGAAATGGTTTGCTTAGAAATAGCCTTACCCTGGGCTCCAGGGACAAAAGTGACCAATAACTGTGCTGATTTCCGAAGGTCCTTAGCCCTTGTCCAAGTAAAACCTGAGCTGTGTGTGCACATCAAGAGAATGTGGAATCATTTTGCCTCTATTGCGAGCATTAGGAAAGAAGGTAGGAAGTTGTATGGACTGATTAAGGGTCAGGCTGGAAACCACCTTAGGCATAAAGGAGGGATTAGTCCTCACAGAGACTATCTGCATGGAAAATAAAAGGCTCCACAGCCAAAGCTTGCAGCTCCAAAACCCTCCTTGCTGAAGTTATAGCCAAGAGGAAGGCAGTCTTCCAAGAGAGAAACTTTAAATCTGTACAGGCAGCTGGCTCAAAAGGAGGAAGAGCGAGTTTCTCCAGAACAAAATTAAGATCTCAGGCAGCAGTAGGTGCTCTTCTGGGAGGTTTTAAATTGCAAGCACCTCTGAGAAACATTTTCATCAGGGGATGAGAGAAAATGGGCTGTTCAAGAGAACAATGAGCAGCGATGGCTGAAGGATGGATCTTGATAGAGGAAAAAGACCACCCTGAAGCAAATCAGCCAGGTATTCCAGGATCAGAGGAAGGGTAGGTTGAGAAGCAGACTCCCCTCTAGCCTGTATCCATTGAGAACCTTTCCCATTTGCCAGCATAGGATTTCCTAGTGCTAGGCCTCCTGGCCTCCCTCAGCATGTCAACCACTTGTTGGGAAAGGGGGGGAAGAAAAGGAAGGAGTCATACAATGAGCCATGCTGCCAAATGGAGACACTGAAGATGAGGATGTAGAATGATTCCCCTTTTCTGAACCAAAAGATCTGGCTTCAGAGGAAGATGGGAGAGACTGTGAAGCAGCGGATACCAATGCTGTTTAGGCCAGTACGGAGCTATGAGAATAGTCCTTGGACGTTCGTCCCTGATCTTCACTAATACTCTGGGAAAAAGAGGAGGAGGAGGAGGGAAGGCGTGCACTGATAGCAACGTCCAAGGGAAGTACAGAGCATCCACTTTCCAGGCTCTGCTGTGCTGCTGCCTATTGCAAAAGAGAGGTAGCAGATGGCTGTCTGGGCAGGAGAAAAGATCCACCTGGGGAGTGCCCCAACATTGAATGACGCTGTAAAAGACTGCTCTGTTCAGCTGCCACTCGTGAGGATCCAGGGCTTGCCTGACCAACTGGTCTGCCAAAACATTGAGCCTTCCTGGAATGAACTGAGCTAGGAGATGCAGGTCCAGGGATGCTGCCACCGGCCAAAGATTCATGCTTTGCCTGTACAGGGGGTAAGAGCAAGTCCCTCCCTGCTTGTTGATGTACCACATGACCGTGGTGTTCTCCGTCTTGACAAGCAGGGTTCCTGGAGAAAGAAGATGCTTGAAAGCTAGTAAGGCCTGTTGAACTGCAATCAACTCTCTTAGATTTATGTGCAGGTGCATCTGCTGGGCGTTCCAACGTCCCTGTATGCATCTGCCATCCAGGTGTGCTCCCCAGGCATAGTCCGATGTGTCTGTAAGTCAGAACTTGAGTGGCAAGAGGTGTCCAAAAAGGCATGCCTTTGCTTTGTAGACAGGCTGTTGCCCACCATAGAAACTCCGTCTGCAGAGATGGAAGCAGAGAAATCATCATATCCAGGTCCTCTGTGTGTTGACACCAAATATTCATGAGGTACCATTGCAATTTCCTCATATGCAGTCTTGCATATGGAATCATGACAGTACAAGATGACAAATCCCAGAGCTTGCAGGGGAACTGGGACAGGCTTGCCAAGTCCTTGAAGTAAACTGAAAGAGTTGTCTGCTTCTCCAGGGTGAGATATATCATCTGGGCGGCTGTGTTCAGACTCGCTCTCAGGAATGTTATCTCCTTGGACGATACCATTTTTGATTTTTCCACATTGATAGTGTAAACCCAGAGAAGAGAGAAGATTCTTTATGAATTCCAGATCCTTTAATAGCTGTTCCTGAGAACTTGCTTGAATCAGACAGTCGTCCAAGTATGGGTAAATCTGAATTTTCTTCTGCCGACAAAAAGCGATGAGTGGGGCCAGGCACTTTGTGAAGACTTTGGGAGCAGTAGATAAGCCAAAGGGCAGCACAGAGAATTGGTAATGTTACTCGCCCACTCTGAAACAAAGGTACTGCCTGCAACTTTCCCTGACAGGAATGTGCAGATAAGTCTCTGAGATCCAAGATTACCAGCCAGGAATCCTTTTCTAGCAGTGGTAGCAACTGATGCAGAGTGAGCATTTTGAACTTTGGAATTACTAGGAAAGAGTTCAGAATGGAAAGATCCAGGATAGGACGCCAGGTGCCTTCTTTTTTGGAACTAGGAAATGCCTGGAATGAAAGCCCTGGCCTACCTGCTGAGCAGGAACTGATTTTATTGCTCCCAGATGAGAAAGATACAAAATTTGTTTTTCTACTTCTGCCCTTGGAGGAACGTCTGGGAATCCCTTGGGAGCTGGAAAGGAGCAGAAAGAAAACTTGTGTCCTAGGGACACCGTCCAGAGCACCCATTTGTTGTCTGTGATGGTGGCTCAGACATCTGCAAAAAGGGCCACCCTTCCCCCCAAAGGACTCTCCCAGTAAGCAATAACAGGCAGAAGTTGTAAAAACTCATTGAGAGTGTTTTGATCGAGATGCAGGCTTGGAGCTTCCCCCTTTAGAAGTGGAAGCCTGCCAATGCCTAGACCTTTGAGGGTTAGCCCCCTGCCCCCTAGATGATTTGTAACCTCTAGTCCTGGAATAGTTCTGTCTGCTGGTATCAGGAAAGGTCCAACTCTTGGAAGGGTAATTCCTGCTAAAGCGAGGGGGTTGAACTTGCAGAAAATCCTTAACAGTGTGCATGGACATGGGCCTTATCCTCCATCTTCTTCAGTACCTCCTCTGCTTTGCTGCCAAAAAGACTGTCTTTATGCAAAGGTACATCCAAAAGCTTAGCCTTGACAGGTTCTGGAAGAGGCTGTTCTCTGAGCCAAGCGTGTCTTCTAATAACATCCAGTAGCCGTAGCCCTGCTGGAGGCCTCAATGATGTCAAAACCACAATGCAAAGAATGCTTATTGACCAGACTAGCTGAATTCAGTAAATCCTGTATGTCTTTACTCTCTGCCAAAAGAGGTACACTTGCTATCCTAGACTTAATATCCTCCAAGGTGTGCTGCTGGTACTTCAGCATATGAAATAGACAATTGGTAGCCCTAATAGCTAGGGTGGCAGTGGTATAAACCTTCTTGCCCCACCTATCTAGGTTCCTAGACTCCCTGTCAGAGGGAACAGGATTCCTGGTAACAGTGGCCTTAACTCCTTTAGGGTCTTGAGAAATAACCTCTGGATCCGCCAACGGATTCCTGAAAAGAAACAGATGAGAATCAGGGACTCTGTTGTACTTATCAGGTTTCCTGTGAGCAGAAGGAACCGAATTTGGAGACAAGGAATTTTCCAGAAAAACATCAACAACTTCCAACACAGGGGGAACAGCAAGAGGCTTATGCTGACATAAATCCAAAAACTCCCTAATCCACTTCTTGGAGTGGGGTAATCCTGACTTTCCCATTTAAAATGTTCTCTGAAGGTATTTTAAGTATCACCAAAAGAGAAATCCTCTGGAGGGGAGGCCGAAGGGATTGAGTCCTCTGCATCTGAATCCTCAAAAGAAAAAAAAGCCTGAGAAAATTCCTCTTCATCAGCAGAAATGCTGGAAGAATCAGAACCGGAGCAGGACAAAACCTCAGGAGAAACATTCCTACTCCTTTTAGGAGGAGGAGGCTGAGAACCCTAATAAGAGTCAACAAATCATTACCCATTTTAACCATTTGGGATTGAGGGGAACGAGATGAAGCTGGAGCCTGCCTTTTCACAGGCTTACGAATGGAAGACTTACCTGCAAGCCTGATGGAGGCCTGTCAACTGCCGAAGTTACAGCAGAGGTTGAAGGAAGAAGTTTGCCGTCAGAATGCAAAACGGAGGTCCCGGACACCGAAGTCAGCTTAGCGGCTCCGGCTCCAGCAGAAGTGGTGACCGGCGACAGGTTGGAAGGCAAAACAGAGGCTGAAGGCCTAAGGGGACTGAGACTCAATCAAGGACTGCGGGTGTACATCTGCGGACTGCGGGGACTGCAAAGGCGTCTCACTGGCTACCACCTGACTGACGACCAACTTAAACTCATCCGAGGATTTAGCCTTCTGAAGCCTGTCGCAGTCCTTATCCTTACGGTTCTTCAGAACATCCAAAGCCTGAAGACCGGCGGACGCCATACCAACGAACTTAGGCCAAACTCCAAAATGCCTAGCCAAAATCTTAGCCTGATGACGGAGAGTACATGGATTAAAGGAGGCACAGAGATCACACTTGGGAACGTAGTGATCAAGGCCTAAACAAATAATGCAATAGGAATGAAAATCTCTATGGGGAATCTGCTTTCCATAGGTAAGGCAATTATTAACTTTTTCTGACATTCATTAAGGCAAGAAAAGAGGATCCCCAATGGGGTATTTAGCAGTAGTAGACTTCAACTGTTGTAGTTGGAAAGAAAGGTAAACTGCCGAATGGCACTCCTGCATGAAAAGCTTCTGCTTCGGGCTCCGTAGCAAGGAAGACTGAGGAAGTGAAGTTGGCTGCCTTTTTTGTATCGGATGTCCTGATGTCCTTTACAACAGATGGCAACCAACGGCATTTTTACTTACCTTTGGTATTGTGGCCGACTGAGGGCTACTGGGAGCCGGATAACCCATTTGTTAAGACTGAAACAGTGAAACACTATGAACATCTTCAGGTTGCAACTTCCAGAATGTCCCTGGTAGGAACTCCCCTGAGAAATGCTGTAGAGGTGGAAGTAGCCCTAGTGGAATGTGGTCTGATCCCCTGAGGGGTAGATCTACCATGGTGCTTGCAGCAGAAATAGATGCAGTGTGCTATCCATTTGGAAATGGTTTGTTTTGAAATGGCCTTACCCTCTGCCTCTGTAGCCAAGCTGACTAGCATCTGGTCAGATTTTCTGACAGGCTTAGTCCTGTCAAGGTAGAACCTGAGCTGTCTGTGCACGTCCAAGGAGTGCAGGATCCTTTCCCCTTTACTTTGAGGGTTAGGAAAGAAGGTTGACAAATGGATGGATTAGTTTAGAGCCAAACTGGACACCACTTTAGGCATAAAGGACAGGTTAGTCCAGAGGGAAACCCTGTCAGCATGGGAAATAATGAAGGGTTCCACAGCCATTAGTGCCTGTAACTCAGACACTCTTCTTTTGCTGAAGTTATGGCTAAGAGCAAGGCTGTTTTCCAAGAGAGGAATTTTAACTCTGCTGAGGCAGCAGGTTTGAAAGGAGGAAGCGTGAGGTTTTTCCAGTACAAAGTTAAGGTCCCAGGCAGAGGTAGGTGGGGTAGGGGGGCCTCAAGTTGTTAGCCCCTCTCAGGAACTGCTTGATGAGAGGGTGAGAAAATAGAGGTGGCTCAGTATTATAATGAGCTGAGATGGCAGATGCTTGAATCTTAATGGAGGAGAAGGATAGGCCTCTGTGGAGTAGCTCTGCTAGGTAATTCAAGATTAGATGTAAGGAGGGCACTGCTGTGTCCTTCCCTTGAGACTGATTCCAAGAACAGTATATTTTCCACTTTTCAGCATAGGATTTCCTAGTACTAGGCCTTCTGGCTTCAAGAATAACATCCAGCACCTGTTTGCCGAGGGCTGCTGGTGGGGTATTCAAAGGATTAGCCAGGCTGCAAGGTTTAACGTTTGCAACTGAGGATGCAAAATCTGTCCCTCCTGCTGAGACAACAGGGTAGAAGTCTGGTGAAGGTGCCAGGGTGGCACTGTTGTCAGGTTGCGTAAGAGTGGGTACCAGTGCTGGTGTGGCCAGTCTGGAGCAATAAGAATTGCCCTTGGCCTGTCCTGTTTTATCTTGAGTAGTACTCTGGAGAGAAGGGGCAGAAGGGGAAAGGCATAAACTGAGAGTTTTTTTCCATTGAAATGATAGGGCATCCATCTTCCAGGCCCTGCTGTGAGGGTTCCTGGTGCAGAATTTGTGCAACTGGTCGTTCTCTGGGGAGGCAAAGAGGTCCACTCTGGTGTCCCCACCTCTGGATCAGATGGCTGAAGGTGCTGGGCTCCAATTTCCACTCGTGTGGGTCTAGGAGATTTCTGCTTAAGTAGTCTGCCAGTGAATTTTGTTTGCCTGGCAGGACTTGAGCTTGTAGATGCACTTGGTTGCTTACGGCTGTGTTCCACAGGGCCATGGCTAACCTGCAGAGTGGGTAAGAATTGGTTCCCTCCTGCTTGTTTATGTACTACATAACTCTGGTGTTCTGTTTTTATAAGCAGCTGTCCTGGAAGGATTGGGTATTTGAAGGCTGTCAGAGAATTCTGAACAGCTGGCATCTCTTTTTGATTGATATGCAGGAGAATCTGGCTTGGGCTCCAGTGGCCCTGAATGCATGTTCCTGCCATGTGGGCCCCCCATGCATAGTCTGATGCATCTGTTGTCAGGGTTTGGGTGGTGAGGGGTTGAATGAAAAGCAGTCCCTTGTTGCGGTTGCATGCTTCTGCCCAACAAAGGAACTCTGCCCTTAGACAAGGTATGATAGGAATGACTGTTTCCAGGTCCTGAGAATGTTGGCACCAAAAAGTTTTTAAGTACCACTTAAGTTTCCTCATATGCAGTCTTGCATATGGAATTAGCAGAATACATGAACCCTAGGGCTTGCAGTATTTTCCTTGCAGATAGCTGGGTTCTGGTGGCCATTTGTTTGAAGTAATTTGTTAGACCAGTTTTTCTGAAGTGAGAAATTCCATCTGGGAAGGTGTGTCCAAGCTTACTCCCAGGAATACAATTGTTTGACTGGGCACCAGTTGTGATTTCTTTTCGTTGATGGTGTATCCCCATGAAGTTAGAAGGCTTTTTACAAATGCCAGTTACTGAAGTAGCAATTCCTGACTGTCCGCCTGAATCAGGGAGTCATCCAAGTATGGGAAAATTTGGATATTTCTCTGCCTGCAGTATGCAATGGCTGGAGCCAGGCACTTTGTGAATACTCTGGGCACAGTAGATAAGCCAAAGGGAAGTGCAGAGAACTGATAGTGCATACAGCCTGCCCTGAAACATAGATATTTCCCGCATGACTCCCTTATGGGGATGTGCAGATAAGCTTCTTTTAAGTCTAGAGTGACTAACCAGGCATCCTTGGCTAGCATGGGGAGAAGCTGTTGCAGGGTAAGCATCTTGAATTTTGGGACCACCAGAAAGGTGTTGAGAATAGAAAGATCCAGGATTGGGCGCCAAGAGCCCTCTTTTCTGGGTGCCAGGAAAAGTCTAGAGTAGAAAACCTGACCCTTTTGTTTTACTGGAACAGGTTGAATAGCTCTGATATTGAGCAAAGACCGTGCTTGCTTTTGAGGCTCTGCCTACTGGTTTGGAGGAAGATCTGGAAACCCACTTGGGGGTGGCAGTGAATGGAAGTAGAATTTGTACCCCTGGGATACAATTTTAGGACCCATCAGTCCTGAGTAATGGACATCCAGTTTTTTTGCATGAAGGGCAAGTTTTCCTCCTAGGGGCACAAGTAATTGGGCGGGGTTGGGAAGGATAATTGAAAAGTCATTGTGAACTTTTTCCATAAGTGGGCGGCGTAACACTCCCTGTTTTTGAGGTGGGGGCACTCCATTGTTTAGATCTCTGCATACTCTGCGACTGTAGTCTGGGTGGCCTGTTTCCTCTGGGTCTGGTCTGGGAAGGCCTGGCAGGGGCTGGAAAGGACCAGTTTTTGAAGGCCAATGCCTACTGAATCTAGGTGGTTGCACTTGTAAGAATTCTTTGACAGTTTGCATAGATTTAGCTTTTTCTTCCATCTTTTTAAGAACAACTTCTGCTTTGGTGCCAAACAAACAGTCCTGATTTAAAGGAGCGTCTAGTAATTTGGATTTGACATGATCTGGCAAGGACTGTTCCCTAAGCCAAGCATGCCTTCTCAGTACAGACCCAGTGACTGCAGCCCTGCAAGATGCTTCTAGGGCATCAAAGACGCACTGCAAAGTATGCTTACTAACTTGGTTTGCAGAATGCATTAGCTATTCTAAATCTTTATTTTCTGCAGAGTATGGCAATAATACCATTTTTTTGTTTAATTCCATAATATGTTGCTGGTACTTCAACATGTGAAACTGGCAATTCAATGCCCTGATGGCAAGAGTTGCACAGGTATATACCTTCTTATCCCATCTGTCTAAAGCTCTAGAATCCCTGTCTGAATGGGTAGAGTTTTTGGCTATAGTAGCCTTAATACATTTAGGTCCCTGGGAAATGGTCTCTGGATCAGCAGTAGGATTCTTAGAGAAATTTGTGAGAATCAGATACTCTGTAGTACCGGTCAGGTTTTCTAGGGGCCGGTAGTAAAGTGTATGGAGTAAGACTGGATTCAATGAAGACATCATCTACAACATTCAGGACAGGGGGTATAGCTAGAGGCCTGTGCTGAGGCAATTCTAAAAATTCTCTGCGTCTCTTTTTGGACTGAGGGTAGTCCTGGCATTCCAGCGGAAATGCTCTCATATGCAAGGTTTCACCAAAAGAAAAATCCTCTGGAGGGAGGGGGCAGAAGGAATGGATTCCTCTGCATCTGAATCCTCATATGTTGATAAGGGGATGTCCTGATAATCAGAAAGGTCAGAGTCATCGGACTCCTAGTCTGTAGAATCAGAAGGAAACTCTATTCTTTGTCTTATCAGGGGAAGGCTGGCTTCCCCTAATTAGGGTAACAAGGTCTTCAGCCATTCTAAGCATTTGTTTTTGTGGCATGGGAGCTTGAGCATGCACTTTGGTTGTCTGTTTTCTAGGCGTAGTGTGTTCTCTGGGCCTGAGAAACTCGGTAGTTTTAGCTAAAAACAAAGTTGTCAGTTTAATTCGAACATCGTTTGGTCGGAATACACCCTCAGAAGCCGGTGCCTGCACAACAGCTCCGGCCCCATGCAAGGTAGAGACATCCGCAGGTTCCACAGTCGAAGAAGCATCTCGTGGCATACTGGACTCCGAATGGGTCTCAGCAGAGGCCTGTGAATCTGTAGAAGCAGGCATCAGGGGCTGCAAATGTGCCTCACTGAGTACCGGCGGACTGGCGACTAGCTTAACGGAAGCGTCGGCAGTTTTGGTCCTATGCGGTCTGTCTCTGTCTTTATCTTTACATTTTTTTGGAAGATCGGAAGCCAGACGGCTTATCAAAGCCATTTCAAAATACACAGAATGAGAGCGAAAGAATTTAGCAACAAAGATAGCCTGGCGATGAATGGTTTGGGCATTAAACAAGGCACAAAACCGACAGCGAGGGACGTCCTGGTCTGGGCCTAAACAAGTGATGCAGTAAGAATGAAAATCTCAGAGGTATTTGCTTTCCACAGGCAAGACAATTACTAACTTTTTCTGACATCGGTTAGAGCAAGAAAAAAGGATCCCGAATGGGGTACTTAGCTTTAGAAGACTTCAGGTTTGAAACTCGAAAAATGAAAATTTCAGGTAGCGGCCAACCAGCACTTGCAAACTGCTTCTGCTTCGGGCTCCTGCTCAGCAAGAAAGACTGATGTAATGGCGTTGGCTGCCTGTTTTACACCCCCAACGATCTGACATCATGGAAGAAGCGACAGCATCTGACACAGAAATACTAAGACTCTGGTATTCGGGCCGACTGACGGCTACCTGCAGGCAGATAACCCAAGTGTGATGACTGCAACAGTGAAACACGAAGAACATCTTGAAGGCCAGCAGGCAGAGAATAAGGCCCAGCAGGAGTGATGCCAGTTGTTTACAGGTGTGTGACTTGGGGGCCTACTGTAATGTACGTAGTACAGGTAAGGAATAAGACCTGTGGGGACTGATGGGTGGGAAGGAATACTGCAACATGTTAGAGAAGGACATCTATGGTTATGGTAAGATTTTTACACAACTATTCTATGTCTTCTATTCCTATGTTGCAGTATTCTAGGTGTGGGGGCATACCACAGCTTAAGAGGATGAGAGAGTGGTGGTAGATGAAGAGGGTTCTACAAGACCCTGCAGGACTGCCCTGGTGAATCCTGTCCTAGCTCTGGAACCTTGGTCCAATTTGTAATGCTTGGCAAAAGTGTGGACAGTGGCCCAGGTGGCTGCTTCCACAATAGATGCTGTGTCTAAGCCTTTCATGAAGGCCCTTGAGGTGGCCACAGCTCTAATGGAATGGGCCTCGATTCCCATTGGGGGTTCTTTTCCATGGTGAGAGCAGCAGAAGCAAATAGCTTTCCTGATCCAGCATGCAATGGTTTGCTTGGATACCGCCTTGCCCAGGGCTCTGGGGTGGAAGGAGACAAAGAGCTGGTTAGTCTTTCTGATGTCCTTGGTCTTGTCCAGGTAAAATCTAAGTTGTCTGTGCACATCCAGGGAGTGCAGTATCCTCTCCCCTTCATTCATGGGTGAGGGAGAAAACGTGGGCAGATGAATGGATTGGTTAAGAGAGAGATCACTGGCCACTTTAGGCATAAAGGAGGGGTTGGTTCATAGGGACACCCTGTCTATGTGCTAGACGGTGTAAGGGGGAAAGGCCATTAAAGCCTGCAATTCTGACACTCTTCTGGCTAAAGTGATAGCCACCAGCAGGATCATCTTCCACGTAAACATCTGTAAGGAGGAAGGCCCAGCAGGTTCAAAGGAATGTTGGGTCAATTTCTCTAAGATGTAGTTAAGGTCCCAAGGTGGGAGGGATAGGTTTCCTAGGTGGTCTCATGTGTAAGACCCCTTTAAGGAAGAGCTTTATGCCGAGCCTGGCCAGCAAGGGGGGTTCCAGGGGCAGGCTGATATGACCGAGAGGTGCACTTTTACAGAAGAATAAGAAAGGCCACTTTTTATCAATTGACACAAGCAGGTTAGAACCAGGGGACCCTCCCTGGAGCTAGGGTCCCTTCCCTTTTGCAGACCTTTTGCAAATCTTTCCCATTTAGGCATGTAAGATTTTCTGGTGGTAGGTTTCCTTGTCTCCCTTAGGACCGAAAGCATGTCCTCTGAGTAGTGGTGTCCGAAAGGGATCAAATGTTTTGTCACCCACAGAGTCAGGGACAACATCTGCACCTGTGGGTGTAGGAGAGTTCCTTTGTCTTGTGAAGTAGGTCCACCTTGTAGGGTAACTTGAAGTGATTGCCCTTGGCTAGTTTGTGAAGCAGGGGGGAACCAGTGCTGCCTTGGCCAGTAGGGAGTCACTAACAAGATTTTTGGTTTGTCCTTCTGAATTTTCAGGACTTTCTGAATCAGTGGGAATGGGGGGGAAGACATAAAGGAACTTCCCCCTCCCACGAAATGGTAAAAGCATTCACTCTCCAAGGTAGAGGGGAGTGGGTTTTTGAGCAGAAGTTCTGCAGCTGCCTGTTCTTGGAAGAGGCAAACAGATTTGTGGAGCACCCCACCAGTGGACTATGTCTAAATAGACCTCCCTGTTCAGCATCCATTCATGCTGAGGCGAGGATGTCCTGCTCAAGAGATCTGCTTGGTGATTGTCCTGTGAGGGGATGTAGACCGCCTGCAGGACTAAGTTGAGACGACAGGCTACGTCCCATATCAGCAGGGATAGATTACACATCTGATAGGCCTTTGTTCCTCCCTGCTTGTTGAGGTACCACATCACCATGATCTGCTTGGTGATTGTCCTTTGAGGGGATGTAGACCACCTGCAGGACTAAGCTGAGACGACAGGCTAAGTCCCATATCAGCAGGGATAGATTACACATCTGATAGGCCTTTGTTCCTCCCTGCTTGTTGAGGTACCACATCACCATGGTGCTGTAGGTGACCATCTGGAGCAGTCCTGGAACCAGAAGGGGAGAGAAGGTCTGTAGAGCTAAGAAAACTGCTGTCATTTCCCTGACATTGATGTGTTTGGCCTGAAGAGAGGGATGCCATTTTTTTTTAATCTTTTAAGAGGCCAGAGTTGCTCCTCAACCTGAATCTGAGGCATCTGTATGCATAATTTGGGTTGGGGTAGGGGGCTGTAGTGGGAGCCCTGGGTTCAGTTGCACTTGCTGGATCCACCAGCTGATTTCTGTTTCCAGACAGGGAAGGTGGGGAATGGCCTGCGCTAGGAGATGTAGGTGCTGGGACCAGGTGTTCTTCAGGAACCACTGCAGCTTGCACACGTGCATTCTTGCCAGTGGAAGCATGGGGATAGTTGCTGCCATTAAACTCAGAAGAAAATGCCTTGATGTCACCTTTTGGGATAGTAGAGCTTCCTGGAAGTGGGAAGTTAAAGACAGAACCTTGTCCTGAGGTAGAAAGGCCTTCATTGTCTGTTCTGTATCTGCAGCCGAGGAAAATCTTGTCCTGGTTTGGGATCAGAGAGGATTTGGGAAGGTTGATGGTGAATCCTAGGTTCTGCAGAAGGGACATGGTGAAATGTACATGCTTCAATAGAGCATCCCTGGACTCCGCCAGAATATGGATGTCATCCAGATAAGGGTAAATCTGTATCCCCTGAGTTCTGCAGAAGGCAATGGCTGGGGCTAGGCACTTTGTAAAGACTCTGGGGGGCTGTGGATAAACCAAAGGGCAAGGCAGTAAATTAGAAATGAGAGGAAGGCCCAGAGAAGCGCAGGAATCGTCTGTGGGAATTCCTGATGGATATGTGCAGGTAGGATTCCTTTAGGTCTAGGGTGACCATGAAGGCCTTGGCTGGAATGAGAGGCAGCAGGGTGGGGAGAGAGCATTTTGAAAAAGGGTACCTGAAGATGTAGGTTTAAGAAGGGACAGATCTAAGACGGGTCTCTAGGGGCCATCTTTTTTGGGGACCAGGAAGAGACGAGAGTAAAAATCCCTTTCCTTCTTGTCCTGGAGGAACAGGTTCTATGGTGCCTAGCTTTAAAAGATCTGCCAGAACTTGTGGCATGAGATGGGCCTATTTTTTGGGGTGGGAAGGGATGCCTCTTCTGGGTGGCTTTTCTTTCCAGGATAGGAAGTACCCTTTTTGGATAATATTTAAGACCCACTGGTCTGAATTGATGGATTGCCAAAAGGGGAGACAGTGGGAAAGGTGAGCTGCAAGGGGGTGGTGGGCAAGGCAGTCACACATTACTGGGGCCTCGTCTGTCCTGAAAGGGCTGTCTGGGTTGCTGTGGTGGAGCAGAGGATCTGGAGTTGACAGATCTTCTAAGCCCCTCTCCTGCACCTGGAAAAGGTGGGCTGTGGAGTACGTCACACAAAGGTGGCTTTAGCAGGGTAGTTCCTATAATACTTGGGTATGGGTGACACCAGCAGGTGCTTAATGTCCTGGAGTTCTTTGTTTATTTTCTTGTAGATTTTTAAAAAGGTCAGCAGATTGTTTTCCAAAAAGCACATTGTGGTCCAGAGGGGCCTTAAAATCCTCAGGGAGGTTCTGGAGTCATAGCTATGAGTACCTCCTGAGGGCTGAAGCAGATGCTGCAGACCTGGCAGATACTTCTGCAGCATCATAGCTGCATCTGATGGAATGCCTGGCTACCTGTTGGGCCAAGGAAAGTTTGGATGAGATGTCTGTCTTGCTGGATGTGTCAGGCAAGGAAGCCAGCAAGGAGGAGGCTTGACAGACCAAGTCTAATGCATACTTGGTTGTGTGGGTCTGATAATTTATGGCTCTGAAAGCCGAAGTACAAGAAGTGTACACCTTCTTCCCCATCCTATCCATGTGCTTACTGTCTTTGTCAGTGGGTAGTAGGGAGGCAGAGGGCAGCAGCCTAGATTGCTCTGCCAATAGCTGGGTCTACCAAGGGTGGCTTAACTAAGAATTTGTGGTCCTCTGGTACTTTATAAAAGTGGTCAGGATGCTTAGAGGCCCGAGGCTGGGAGTCAGGGGCCTTGGAGGCTGCGCTGATGGCATTCAAAAGTAGGCAGAACAGGGGGAACTGCTGAAGGAGAGGGTGATTCCACTTGCAGCAGTTCAAAGTACCTTTTTTGGGTATCCGTCATTTGGGAAGTATTCCATTTAAAGTAATCCTTCATCTTGGTGATGGTCTCAACAAAAGTAATGTCCTCAGGGGGAGAGTCCCCCTCCACAGATTCATCATCCTGAGAGTAATATTCCTGGGGGGAGGCAATCTGGGAACCATAAGAAATGGACTCTTCTGATGATGACAAAGAAGGGTCATGCTCTTCTGCCTTGACTTGAGGGATCATGGATGGGAGGGAAGAAGCAGAGACAGACCTATGGCTCAGAAGAGGCAGGGTGGAGGTGGCTGAGGCCTAAGGGCCATAAAGGCCTGCATGAGAGAAGTGAAGGCCTGCCAATCTGGTGTGCCTTCTGAAGAAGTGGAGGTATGTTTAGTTTTCTGCTTGTTTTTGGCCAGAGAGGAAGTAGAGAATGGCCTGGTGGTGTGTCTGGAGATTAGCACATCTGAAGTCTGGATCCCTGCTGGAAGCACCACCGAAACAGGTTCCCCGTTGACCTTGATGGGCTTCGATGTCTGAATGAGCTCAGAGGACGTGCCGGTTGGCTGTGAAATAGCTTCCTCGAGGGACGTTGCTGCAGTTGACGGATCCTCTGAGCGTGCCTCAACCCCCTAGATCGGTAGTTGGCAGTGCATAGGGAAGCGGAGAGGCAGGCGAAGAAGGCCTAGGAACCTTGGCCTTCTTGCACGATGGTTCTGGAGCGGCCTCCGATGCAGGATCCATCCCAAGGGCTAACCGTTTAATGCGTTGGTTCTGAAGGTAGAGACTTAACACAGCTAGACGGCTGCACAAAGTCTTAGGCACAAACGATTGACAAATAGCGCAGGAGGAGTGATAGTGTTCCCGGCCTAGGCAAAAAACACACCTGTCGTGGGAGTCCTTATGGGGTGTATCTGACGCCTGGATTGGCGCTTTCCCTTTTTCCCGACATCAGCTAAAGGCTACAACAGCCAAGCATTAGCTAGAACAATCGTCAAAAATAAGAAAATTAGAAACCCAACGGGCTACTTTTATCTTTGAGATGCAACGTCTGTGAAGAGATCGTACGATGCACATGTCTGCGGCTGAAAAGTTCTGAGGATTGTGTGTGCTGACGTCATATTTAAGGCCCCTGGTTTATGGCCCTACGTGTGACGTCCCACGCACACTGCAACAGCCAATCTGAAGCTTTGGTATAGAAGCCGACATACTGCAACATAGGAATAGAAGGACATCCCATGACAGAGAAAGGATAGTATATACAATAACAAAGATTTCTAGAGTTCTAGATTTTAGAGATAAACAAAAAAATAGCTTTAAGTTGTTTCTTACTTCGAACTATACACTCAGGAGAAATCCACGTCTGGTTGCAATGGAGGCAAACAAAATCTGAGGAGGGAGGAGCTTGAAACTCTGATCCAAGTCTTTTAATGCAGATGAATTGGATCAGAGGGTCAGATCTGTAACCCTTCAGTGAGGAAAAATGAAAAGGGCAACATCAGATCAAACCATCAAGTGAAAATGCAGTGAGCGATTTCTTTCAGGGAGAGGGTGATTCAGAGATACAGATAGCATGATCATGCTAGTGGAGAAAAAAAGCACGACATGCACTGAATGTAAGAGACTGCATAATGACCTGCAAATAATTGTTCACATGCTAATGACATAAATCAAGCAAGAAGGTGCGATTCAGTCTGAGCACCATCACTTCCTGGTGAGTAGATGTATTACTCGCACTAAAATGCCAAATGCAGTATCCACTTTAGCTAGTAGGTATGTGGTAGCAGTTACTTTGGAAGACAATGTCTATGATACTGCTCACTGCTACCCTATCAGTGTCTGACATATCATCACCTCTGTGACATCATCATAGTAGACATTGACATGAGGACATACAGTGGATATAAAAAGTTTCCACTCCCCTGTTAAAATGCCAGGTTTTGAGATATAAAAAAATAAAACCATTTCATAACTTTTCCCACCTTTAATGTGACCTATAAAGTACAGTTTTGTACCTACCATAAATGTAGATGTTCGAGGATTCCATTGCTGCAGTCCTGACTATTGGGTATAGTCCGCGTCCCAGTCGGCCCGAATACCAGAGTATAAGGCTGACGTCGGTCAGGGCGCATTAGACTGACGTCAGTACGTCAGGGTACTAATGCGCATGACCGACGTCATATCCTCAGTCTTTTCTTGCCCCAGATGTCAGAAGACCCTAAAAAGACAAGTCCCAAAAAACCTGCACCAAAAACATGTACAATATATACAACCATATAAACAAAAAATATAAGCATGTAAACTCACCTACACAACCACCCCAAATACAGAGGGGAAGGAGGGAGGGAAAATTGGACTGCAGCAATGGAATCCTCGAACATCTACATTTATGGTAGGTACAAAACTGTACTATGTTCTTCGTCTTCCATTGCTGCAGTCCTGACTATTGGGTAGAATCCCAAAGCAGAGGTAAGGGAGGCTGGCAAATTACAAAGTAGTAGGAGCTGACAACATGCCTTGTAAAACAGCTGTGGCAAAACCAGCCCTAGACTTAGAGTAGATAGGAAGGTGATAATGCCTAGAAAAAGTATGCACTGAACTCCAAGTAGCTGCTTCCAGAATATCCTTAGTTGCCACCCCCCTTAGAAATGCTGTTGAAGTGGCAGTAGCCCTAGTGGAATGAGGCCTAATCCCAGCTGGAATCTCCTTGCCATGATGGGAATAACAAAATGCAATGCAAAAGCCAATCCACCTAGAAATAGTTTGTTTTGACACAGGCTTGCCCTGAGAACTCAAAGCAAAAGAAACAAACAACTGCTGAGACTGCCTAAAATCCTTAGTCCTGCTTAAATAATAACGCAATTGCCTGTGTACATCTAAAGTGTGCAAAATCTTTTCCCCTTTATTCTGAGGATCTGCAAAAAACATAGGCAAATGAATAGTTTGGTTTAAAGCCACACTAGAAACCACCTTAGGCATAAAAGAAGGATTAGTACGTAATGATACCCTATCCTTATGGAAAATCAAAAAGGGCTCTACTGCCATAAGGGCCTGCAACTCAGACACCCTTCTTGCAGAAGTAATAGCCAACAGAAAAGCAGTCTTCCATGACAAATATTTCAATTCAGCAGTAGCTGCAGGCTCAAAAGGTTGTAGAGTAAGTTTTTCCAACACAAAATTGAGATCCCAAGCAGGAGTAGGAGCTCTACGTGGGGTCTTATATTCTTTGCCCCTCTAAGAAACTGCTTGAACAAAGGATGCGAAAACAAAGGTGGGTCACAATCATAGTGAGCTGAAATTGCTGCAGCATGAATCTTTATGGAAGAGAAGGACAAACCTTTGTCCAATAATTCAGTAAGATATTGAAGAGCCACACTCAAATTAGGCTCAGAAATCTCCAAATTCTTTGCTGTACTCCAAAATGAAAATCTCTTCCATTTGTCCGCATACACTTTCCTTGTACTAGGTCTTCTAGCTTCCCTGATCACATTTAAAACTTGTTGAGGAAGTTGAGACCTGCTGTGCTTCAACACAGAATATGCCAAGCTGTTAGATGAAGAGAGTGTAGCTTGACATTGAGCAGATGACCGTCCTTCTGAGATAACAGATGAGGAATCAGAGGTAAAGGCCATGGAGGCTTCTTTACCAGACTCCGTAGTAGTGGGTACCAGTGTTGCCGAGGCCAATCTGGAGCTATCAAAATCATCCTTGGCCTGTCTTGTCTGACCTTTAACAGTACCTTTGGAAGAAGAGGCAGAGGTGGAAAGGCATAAACATGAAGATTTCTCCAACTGAAAGACAGAGCATCCACTTTCCAAGCTGTGTGATGAAACCCCTTTGTGCAATACTGTGGCAGCTGGTGGTTTAGTGGAGAAGCGAACAGATCTATGTCTGGAGTTCCCCATGACACTGTCAGTTTCTGAAATACATGAAGATCCAGTTTCCACTCGTGGGGATCCATGATTTGTCTGCTTAACACATCTGCTAAAGAGTTCTGTGCTCCTGGCAGAAACCTTGCCTGAAGAGTTAGTTGCAGGCTTAGTGCTGTCTCCCATAAAATCATTGCTTGCCTGCATAGAGGATAAGAATGTGTTCCCCCTTGCTTGTTGATGTACCACATGACAGTTGTGTTGTCTGTTAGAATCAACACCTGCCCTGGAAGAAGTAACTCCTTGAAAGCCATTAATGCAAACTGGACTGCCAACATCTCTTTCATGTTGATATGTAGATGCTGTAGTTTGGCAGGCCACTTGTCTTGTATCCACTTTCCATCTAGATGAGCTCCCCAAGCTATGTCCGAGGCATCTGTCGTTAAGATCTGACTTGCCTCTGGCGGGTCACAGAGAGTCCCTTGTTTAGGTGACATTCCTGAGCCCACCACAAAAATTCTTTTGAAGGCAAGGTATTATTTGAATGACAGTGTCCAAATCCTGGCAGTGCTGTGTCCATACATTTTGAGATACCATTGTAGCTTCCTCATATGCAGTTTGGCATTGGGAAGCACCAGAATACAAGATGCCATGAACCCTAATGCTTGAAGGACTGTCCTTGCAGTCAGCACGGACTGATGAGATAGTTGATGGAAGTAAAGTGACAGACTCTTTTGTTTGTCCGGGGTTAAAAGGCCATCTGGGCTGCTGTATTCAGTCTCACACCCAGAAAGCACATGTCTTGAGAGGGTACTAGACTGGACTTTATTTCGTTCACAGAATACCCTAGGCATCTTAGCACTGCTATGACATATTCCAGATGCTGTAGAAGATCTTCCTTTTCTTGAGCCAGAATCAGGCAGTCGTCCAAGTAAGGATAGATTTGAATTCCTTGTAGCCTGAAGTAAGCTATCACTGGAGCCAGAACCTTTGTGAATACTCTGGGCAGTAGATAAGCCAAAGGGCAATGCAGAGAACTGATAATGAAAATTTCCAGCTCGAAACCGCAGATACTTCCTGCAACTTAGCCTTATAGGCACATGAAGGTAAGCTTCCTTGAGATCTAAAGTTACCATCCAGTGATCTTTGCCCAGCAGAGGTAGAAGCTGTTGTAGCGTCAACATCTTGAACTTGGGAATGTCCAGATAAGTGTTGAGGATAGATAAATCCAAAATTAGTCTCCACGTGTTCCCCTTCTTTGGTACTAGGAACAGGCGAGAATAAAATCCTAGGCCCCTTTCTGATACAGGAACTGGCTGAATGGCCCCTATGTGAAGCAACTGAGAAACTTGCTTGTGAGCCTCTTTTCTTTGTGAAGGAGGAACATCTGGCATGCCTTTGAAAGGGGGCATTGTATGGAAATAAAATCTGTAACCGTGGTGAATGATATCCAACACCCATTTGTCTAGAGTAATTAAATCCCAATTTTCTTTGAAAAGAGACAGTCTTCCTCCCAAAGGAGCTGCCATACGTGAATCTGCTGGCAGCGGAAAAGACAGGTCATTGGGTCTGTTTACGAAAGGACTGACCCCTGCCCTCACCAGAAGTCTGAGCAGGTGAACTCCCTGTTCTAGGCCTAAAAGAACCTTGAGCCCTGCCCCTACCACGTCTAGACCTAGCCCTAGACTGGGAATCATAAGCAGGATATGTCCACCCCTTAGCAGGCCAATTTCTACTAAACTTTGGAGGCTGCACCTGCAAGAAATCCTTAACAGTTTGCATAGACTTAGCTTTGTCCTCCATTTTCTTTAAAACTGCTTCCACAGGCGATCCAAACAACACATCAGACTGTAAAGGAGCATCCAAAATCCTTGTCTTAACATGCTCAGCTAAATTCTGGTCCTTCAACCAGGCATGCCTGCGAAGAACAGAACTGGTAGCAGCCACCCTCGAGGAGGCCTGTACAGCATCAAAACCACATTGCAAAGAATGCTTACCCACTTGTTCAGACACATGAACCAAATCCAGCAACTCTTTACACTCAATACCTTCCGCCAAAGCATCCACCTTAGATTTCAATTGTGAAAGGAGATAATTCTGATATTTTAGCATGTGAAACTGGCAATTCAAAGCTCTCATGGCTAGAGTGGAAGAAGTATACACTTTCTTTCCCCACCTATCCAAAGCCCTTGCCTCCTTATCAGTGGGAACAGGATTTTTAACCACAGAAGCCTTTACACCCTTAGGCCCTTGAGAAATAGTTTCTGGGTCCGCCATAGGACTCTTAAACAAATATTTATGAGCTTCGGGCACCCTATAATACCTATCAGGCTTAACAGGAGCAGGAGGCAAAGAGTCAGGGTTCAGGAAGCCTCTGCAAAACATCTTCCACCACATTCAACACAGGAGGAATAGCTAAAGGCCTATGCTGGGGTAAAACAAAAACTCCCTAAGCCTTTTCCTGGAATCAGAGTAATCCTGGCCTTCCCATTTAAAGTGCTCCCTCATGGAATGCAGAGTCTCTGAAAATGAGAAATCCTCAGGCGGAGAAGCTGTAGGAGTGGAATCATCCACATCAGAATCAGAATAAGTAGGAAACTCCTGTATATCTTCCACAGAAGATTCTGAGGCTTCTGAACACTGTTCAAAACTATCAAACTCGGTTCCACCCTAGGCCTCTTATCAGGCGGTGGCATAGAACCCTAATCATAGTAATTAAATCTTCTGCCATTTTAAGCATATGTTTCTTAGGTACAGAACCCGAAATGCTAGGAGAAGCCCCCACTGAAGCTGAAGTAGGCCTACCTCGCAAAGAAGATTTGGCAACAGAAGGAGAGGCCCTAACTACCTTGGGAAGAGGGGGAAGAACAGTCACCTGAGAAGCCCCTCAGCCTGGCCTACCTCCTGAGAAGGCACATCCTGTAAAAGTATAGTTTCTGCCTGGGACTCCATGGAAACTCCTGGCAAAACCTCCGGCTCCACTGAGCCTTCTAAAGAACCGACGTCCGGGACTGCGGTTCCTCAACCCTAGGCTTCACAGTTTTATCCTTGCGCTTCTTGGAGAAGCGGGCCGGAGCATCCGACGGCATTTTATAATTGCAACGCTTCCCAAACACTAACCTGGCACAGTCTAACCTCCTCTTAATAGTGCGTTTATTAAACCTAGCACAAGAGCGGCAACCAACAACGTCGTGCTCAGGCCCTAGACAAGGTATACACAAGGTATGATAATCCCTATGAGGTATCTGTTTCCCACAAGAAATACAGTTATTCACTTTTCTGACATCCGGTAAAATACTGAGGCAAGAAAAAACTAAAATATTCCCCAACGGGGTACTTAGCCAACTCTGTTTCGGTCTGAAACTCCGGTTTCGGAAATATTTCAGTACGCCAACCTGCACTCGCAAAATTGCTTCTGCATCGGACCATGCGGCAAAAAAGACTGAGGATATGACGTCGGTCATGCGCATTAGTACCCGGACGTACTGACGTCAGTCTAATGCGCCCTGACCGACGTCAGCCTTATACTCTGGTATTCGGGCCGACTGGGACGCGGACTATACCCAATAGTCAGGACTGCAGCAATGGAAGACGAAGAACATCCTGTACAATTCAATTGAAAAACAAACAAATCTGTTAGGGGAAAAATATAAAAAATAAAAAACGTACTATACGTTGGTTGCATAAGTGTGCACACCCTTAAACTAATACTTTGTTGTGTGTGCACACCCTTAAGCTAATAATTTCTTGACGCACCTTTTGATTTAATTACAGCATTCAGTCTTCTTGGGTACACACCAGCCATCAATTAGAGAGACTCTGATTAACTCCAAATAAAGTTCAGCTGTCCTAGTAGGATTTTCCTGATATTTACTCAGTTGCCTGCTACAGCAAAAGCCATGGTTCACAGACAGCTTACAAAGCATCAAAGATTTCATTGTTGAAAGGTATCAGTCAGGAGAAGGGTACAAAAAATTTCCACAGCACTGGATACACCATGGAACACAGTGAAGACAGTCATCAAAAAGTGGAGTAAATATGGGACAACAGTGATGCTGCAAAGAACTGGACGTCCCACCAAAATTGATGAAAAGATAAGATGAAAACTGGTCAGGGATACTGCCAAGAAACCTACAGCAACACTGAAGGAGCTGCAGGAATTTCTGGTAAGTACTGGTTGTGTACTACATGTGACAACAATCTCCCATATTCTCCATATGTCTGGACTATGGTTTAGGGTTGCAAGACGGAAGCCTTTTCTTACACACAAAAAACATCCAGGCCCAGCTAAAATTTGCTAAACAATACATCAAGTCTCCCAAAAGCATGTGGGGAAATGTGTTATGGTCTGATGAGACCAAGGTTGAACCTTTTGGCCACAATTCCAAAACGTACGTTTGGTGCAAAAACAACACTTCACGTCACCAAAAGAACACCATCCCCATGGTGGTGGCAGTATCATGCTTTGGGGTTGCTTTTCTTCAGCTGGAACTGGGGCTTTAGTCAAGGCAGGGGGAATTATGAACAGTTCCCAATACCAGTCACTTTTGGCTCAAAACCTTCAGGCATCTGCTAGAAAGCTGAAGATGAAGAGGAATTTCACCTTTCAACATGACAATGATCCCATGTATATATCCAAATCAACAAAAGAATGTCTTCACCAGAAGGAAATTAAAGTTTTGGAATGGCTCAGCCAGAATCCAGACCTAAGTCCAATAAAAAATCTGTGGGGTGACCTGAAGAGGGCCATGCACAAGAGATGCCATCACAATCTGACAGATTTGGAGCTCTTTTGCAAGGAAGAGTGAGCAAATATTGCCAAGTCAAGATGCGTCATGCTGACAGACTCCTACCCAAGAAGACTGAATGCTGTAATTAAATCAAAAGGTGCTTCAAAGTATTACTTTAAGGGTGTGCACACATGCAACCAGCGTATTGTACTTTTTTTATTTTTTACCCCTAACAGATGTTTGTTTTTCAACTGAATTTTACAGGTTATGGGTCACAGTAAAGGTGGGAAAAGTTTCTGAAATTATTTACTGTGGTCTCATTTTTTTATATCACAAAAACCTGGCATTTTTACAGGGGTATGTAAACTTTTTATAGCCACTGTAAATGTTATATAGCTCACATGGGATTGAGAGGGGATGCACCGACTGCATATCCCAGTGGACATGAAAGCTTGTGTAGCATTAACCATACCTGCTACAGGGACCTTTCAGTGTCTGATGGACATAAATAAGCAAGAGTTTCACAGACATCAGCCTCACAAGTCCACCAGAACCAGTTCCTATATGTGATGCATGTGGAGGAGTATACAATGCAGATATTAAGTGATTTATCTCATTTCTCAAAAGTCTGTGGGAGGGGGGGTGCTGACTGCACCAACTTCACTGTCACTGCCCCACTTGCTCCATGTGGCATCTGGTATATCAGATGGAGGGGCTTCAACTCCAACTGCCAGGTGGTTGTGCAGTACACAGGGTATTATATACAATGTATTTATGCATCATCCAGGCAGTTCAAACATTATTATAGGTCAGAATCATGGGAAGTGGGGGGACTTTCCAAAGGAACATATAGCGGATAAATGCACACATTGCTAACCAGAGAGGCCAAGAAGGTCCAATTCCATGAACGCAGACAGTAGACCACCCATAATGATGTTTGTTGTAGTGTGTTGCAGGTGATGACACACAAGCTTTGGCTCCATGGCTAATGATCATCTGCAGCCCCCAGACTGCAGCAGAGATGCAGTACAACACACACTTCTTACAGACACAAAACATTACCGAAAGCGTGTTTGGTGAGCTGTAATCCTGCTTCACTGCCAAGATACATTGTGTGGTGCATTAAAATATGCACCAGAAACCTGCAGCAAGACATTTGTTGTTTGTTACATGCTACATAACTGGTACAGCAAAGATAGCACAAAGCACTAGATGATACACCTGTGCCAGCAAGCAGGGAAGGATGAAGAGTATGGTGAGGAGTTGTTTGACAGCATGGCTGCAACAGGCTTTCATGTGAGGCAGAGGCAGGCGCAATACATTGTAGCACTAGCAAAGCAGCAGTATCCAGTACATAACTATCAGCCATGACAAGATAACTATAGAATAAAAATGATGTATACATTTACACACCCAGCCTACACTACAGTGCACTGATTGGCCATGCTGTGCATCAGGCATCACCTTATCCATATCGGCCAGAGGGTTGGACAGGGCAAAGTCATCACCACTTACACAGGTGGGAGTCACAATGATAAAGGACAGCGATGTTAGCATATCTGGAAAGGTCACGGGGTAAGCTGTCCTAAGCAGACGCATAGCTAGGGGGTTGGAAAACATCAGGGATCACATCCTTAAGTAATGGGGTAGAATGCTGGCTGCATATACCATGTGACCCTGCAGTATCTGGTTTAGAAGCAGCTGGTCAAGGGGATGGCATACCACATCAGTTACATGTATGGAAATGTTGTCATGGCCTTTGCTGTATGGTTCTGGCATATGGATTGAATCAACTAAGCTGTAGACAGGCATAGGATATATGTTAGTCATGCTATGTATAGGTGAGTGGCCTGGGTGTTGAAGAGTGGTTCCCTTATTGGGCTGTCCCACAGGATATGTCAACAGCTGATCCAGATGAGTATTTGATGACCACATCCAGGTGAGAATCCAAGGCCAAGGATGGCACCACAGTGGATCTGGAGGAGCACTGGCCATGTCCAGGTGAGCGTGCAAAGGCAGGGGGGGGTGGAGGCTGCCATAGACAGTGTGTCCATAAAAGAAATGGTGTACACCATCTGTGTTAACCATCTGTGCATACCAGCAGTGAGCAACTGTCCCATACCAAGGCTACGGTGACTGGTTCTAAGAGCCATAGGGATGCACTAATGGCTAAGTGGGCTGATGCTGCCCACAGTCTCTGCAATAGTTGAAGGTCTTTACATAGCCTAGGCAGCACACTGAGCAGCTCCGACATGGTCCAATTAGCATCTTTCTATGCCTGGATTACAGCCATGTACATCCAATGATTGATACAAAAGGTAACACACCCATGGCATACAAGATTCTGGTGTTATGCTGCTGATGGACCCCACCAGTGTTATTGATGCTGACTGCATCTCAGGTGTGGAACTGACATGGACATGACATCCTTCTGTAAACACATGCAATGCCAGGAGGTTCAAACTGGACCTCGGCAGTCCTCACAGCTGTGGGAGAAGGGAGTGTAGCCTTCACTGTTAGCACTGCTGACAATGGCACTTTGTCCTCAAACCATGCTAGGTGCTTGATGCCATCATTGCCAGCCTCTAGGGACAAGCTGAAACCAGGCATATGCTGACTTGTGCTGGAGTCTCTCCCAGTAGAACCTGTTACTGCATACAAATAACCTACTATTGGTACATATACAACGCCCACTACTATGCACTGCACCTGGTGGAACAGGTAGTCTCCCCTGCAGCCCTAATACCCCTGTGTTTCAGAAATGTGGAATGCTATTTCTGAGTAAACCAGGCACAAGGTGATGGGCAATATCCAAGGGCAATGGCATGTGCCACTAATGTATACTAGTGATATTATAGTAAGCCAGACCAAAGTACTTGTGAATGTCCTAGAGGAATGGAATGTACTGCTACTTAAACTGGGACATGCACAACAGGAATGGCTGGGAGTTTTAGGTTTAGGGTGTATGGTTAGTGACTAGCTTTGGGGAGTTTCAGGGTTAGAGATGGATGTCTGGGATTGGGCTAGGGACCTGGCGTGATTTTTATGGTTAGAGTTTGGGTTCTGGGTGGGTTGCATATGCATTTAGTAGGAATGGGCTAGTGGTACAACAGGTACTATTGAAATGACAACACCTGCAGAAGACCGGGGTGTGGGCATGAGGAGCCTGACCATGCTGACACTTTGCATTATGCTAATGACCATAATCATCTTGCTACTCAGCTGTCCATCATGGCCAAAGTGTACACATGAGCTTCATGTTGAGGCTTGGTATAATGGTTATGGTGTTTACCTCACAGGCAAAAGGTACAGGGTTTGATTCTCATGGATACTCATATGTTTAAAACAGTCCACAAAAGCAGCTAGCCTAGTACTTCCCTATGAACACAGAAAGCACACTCATGGTGAGTCTGGTCATGCTAATGTCACTATTCCCTGCTCTACCACATGTATTATGCTACTACAGATGGGGATCTTGCTACGGTGTTGCCTGTTGATGCATGGACAGGGTCTCAGCAAGATCCAACTCAGAGAGGTCTCCAGCATGGTACAGAAGTAGGGTATATGACCTTTTTACATTTGTTGCATATGTAGTGTCAGCTGGGGGATTATGAAGGTCTCCTGTACAAAATGAATACAACGTGCATGCTTGCCAAAAGCTGTGTGATGACACCGGCATAACATGCTACAGCCAGCAGTGTCAACATAAATATTGTGACTTACATAGGTGCCAACACTCTACCAAAGGGAAGAAGACATTAGGGAGAAAAGCCTCAATATTTCAGTAAACTGTTTTTACTGAGTCATTGTACAGTGCATCAGGGAAGTATGATTTCTGGGTATGGTGTGCTCATTAATGTTGTTTTCTGTTTTGCAGTGGAGGAAGAAGTTGTGAAGAGCATGTATGCCTTCCAGAAGAAGCAGGCCAGATTTTTCAGGCAATGTGGTAAGTGTACTAAAATACTGATATTACTGTGCAATTGTTTAACCTGCTCACCACAACACTGAGCATGTTTTTGCTTTTAATATTTAACCATTGCTTAGGTGTTTCTTGAATCTGTACATTAGTTTTACAATACCGGTCCTAAATAGTTCCAGTTATACCTGCAATTACCACCACTGTATAACTGCCACTGTATAACTGACTGCATTTAACATGTTTAGCATGGCAATGAACAGCTGTATTTTTATGCATTGTATAGTTTCACCATTACCTAGTTCCTTGGCATTGTATTCTTAGAGTAGTTTTTACTTCAGTTACTGTACTGCTGACAAACTGTTCAAGTTACACTTGCATTTGCCATTACTGTACTTTATCTAATTACTGTGCTACTGTAGCACACTTGTTTCTGTCATACCTGTGTGGTGTTACCATCTGTTCAGTCACAGTTGGTTGTATGGTTTTATACTGCTTCTGACTATTTTACATTCCTGTTGACCACTGCATTTGTACCCAGTTTTTGCTCTCTTTTGCATTCCCTTTTAATTATGTTGTCTTGTTTTTCTCCATTTATTTTTTCCTGCAGGATTGACTGAAGAGAAAGAGGTCACCAAGCTGACCATTGGTTCCCAGCAGTCCCCAGGCCTGACTCACTACAGGCTAATTTAGGTCATCTTGTGGAAGGTGAATCACACAGCTGACTCACTGGTGGCATTCATTGCCATGTCTCTTGCGGATGGCATAGGCTCTTCATCAGAGTGTGGTACAAAGGGGCCTACCTAGCTTGATGTTTGGGAGCCTGTGAGGAGTGAGAAGGCCAGTAGCTTGATATCTGCAACTGTACCCTAAGCCATCTTCTTATGCGGCTGACAGATTTGTGTAAGTGGCACTAATCATCATACCACTACAGGCAGAACTTGCCCAAGATGTCCGCTATGAAGGTAACTAACTTCTAGTTAGCTTACCCTCTATGCCAGCTTGGCAACCTTCCCCAACTCTATTCTCTATTACATTCCTCTTCCTTGTGCATTACTCCCCACCCCATTTGTAGTTCAATCTTCCCCACCAAGTACCCCGTAGTGTCAGTTTGTGTATCCTCATTTTGCCCCCCCTTTATGTTACTACCGCTCGTTAGTCTTCGTCTTGTTTTACATTTGTGCCTGCCACTGCTGCCATCCCTATACCTTTCTTCTTATCCACATCCTCCCTGTGCTACTTTCATTATCTAACCTTCTTAAAAAAATAAAGGGCAGTTCTCAAATAAAAAAACAAAACAAAAAAAAACACCTCACCCCTCAACCCAACACCACTCTTCCCTCCACATTTGTCCATCTGTGGCTTGCTCTTCTCCCTTTCTTTCCCATTTATATACTTAAAGTGGTTGGCACTTTACTGTGTAGCCCTTGTATGAGCTGCAAATTATGCCCATATAGCAGCTATGTGGTGCTTTCATGTGCATGTGAATTCATATAGCATCTGGCGTGCTACTTATGTCATTGCCTTCGGGTCATGTGACAAACCATAGCATGATCCACTGCCTTGCACACTGATTGTTACTTTCTTAATTCTGAGGTTTCATTATGCGGATTTTCCCTTGGAATGTCTGGCCCATATTGCCACCTATGGATTCATTGGATTCATGTTAACTCAACGAAAGTAGTTTTGATGAATGTAAAAAACTTGAAAAGCAAACCTACGAAGAAATCTTTTTTTTGAAGGGGGGCAAGCTCCCATGGGGGGGGGACACACACTTATACCCCCATACTTACACCAATGTCAATTATAATTTAAGGTGGAAAGTGATGATGTTGAAATGGGGGGGGGGGCTCAAGAAATAAAGAGACTGGGATTTTGGATACAGGCCTTTAAGGAGAATAACAATAATCATACAGAATATTACAACCATAAAGTATTCGAAGAACTAAGCCAACATGGGAATGGAGAAAGGTAATTGCAGTCATCCCTATCAGCAGAATCTCCTAACAGGCAAGAGGGGCTGGAATTTACTGGAGAAAACTGACAAAGGAACCAAGGTACTGGGAACAAATAACTAAAGAGGGAAAGAAGATACAATGGGAAGTTGCCAAGAATTTATTTGGACTGCAGGTTAGAGAGTGCCTTCCTTATCAAGGATTGTCATTATAGGCAAAGATAAATAAATGGGGGGTCCTAAACAAAAGACCAGCACTGGTAGAGTTTTAAAGTAGACTCTAGAACAGAAGCTGCCATTAAAACAGGAATAATTAGTAGAGTATATAAAATATCGCATGATAACTATAAGAATCAATCAGAGGAGGTTAGAAAGGATTGGGAAGAGAGATTGGATAAGCAATTCACAAAGAAACAATGGGAGGGTATATGCAGGTCTCCTAAATATGCCACAAAATCTAGATGATTTAGGATTTTTGCTTGGAAACGTTTACATTGATATTTTTATACCCCAATTAGACTCCAGAGAATTTTTCCTCTGGTAGACAGCAAATGTTGGAGGTGTGATGGGGAAGAAAGAGGTAATTGGGAAAATATTTTCTGGGAGTGCAGTGAGATGGTGGACTTTTAAGATTCCCTGTGGGATGCACTGTCGAAGATGCTGGGTGGGCAGACTGGTGTGACGAGGGAAATGATTTTTCTGAGCTGTGATACAGAAATCAGAATTGCCTAGACATGGTAAGGCCTTACTGTGTCTAATTATGGTGGCTGCCAAAAAAGCAATTACTATAAAATGCAAATCAAAATCGAAACCAATTACATTAGAAGTGGTGAATACAGTAAGTTAGATAAAACAACTGGTATGGAGATCTTTAGAAAAAGGTAGGAGCAAATTACATGGGAAAAATAAGTATTGTGGGAGCAATACATACAGTGGAGGAATGAGGTTTAAAAGAAGGCAAGGCTTAAATGAGATATGTAACGTTTTACAGAAAACGATTGGGGAGATTATAAAGTGATGTGTAATGTTTGCAACTGGGAGTGTGTCAGTATGGTTTGCAATGTAAAATGCTTGCAACTAGGATTGCGTAGGTGTGGTTTGTTTTCATTTATATAAATGTGTGATTGCTTATGTCATAAGTGATGGTTTAATAAAGTCGTTTCTTGTTTAAAAAAAAAACTTATACCAGCGTTGAAGTCACAAAACAATAGAGACAGGCAAACTCCACTGTTGATGATGGCAGTTTCTGCAAATGTACTTCAATCCTTTCATGTTCACAAAAACTATTCAGTGACCTGATATGCTCTCCCTACTTACACATACATAATTCTAGTCAGACCACATCATGCACTACTGTTCTGCTATTCATCCCAGAGTGATCCTGTTATGCTTATTTCTGAATACCCCCTATTTTCCACGCAACTACAGTTTAAAAAAATAACTGTACATAACAAATTCACACCTAACCCCCCCCCCCCCCAAAGAAGCAGCACTACTCGCCTTAAAACACCTAGAAATGTTTATTTTGTTCTTAAAATTTAGAATAAAAAATAAAATAAAACACTGACTGCAAATAGATGATTACAAAAACAACATTACTGGTAGAACATACCCACGTCTAACTAACAGAGGTAAGAAAATAAATAACTAAAAAGCATAAGTAAACTACAAAACTAGGCAATCCTGATGTAACCCTCACTAAATTAGTAAAACACAAAAAATTGGCTGCCAAAAAAAAAAAAAAAAAACACTAAAACAAAAAACTGCCCTTGAGATGCTCCATTCATAGAAGTGTACATAAACTACCTGAAGCCCTATTCTTTAGAAACTTAAGACAATTAATGTAGCCCACTGAAATCAATGGGAACTGCATGATTAGATTTGGAAATCTCTATCAAAGGGAGAATTTTAAAAACTCATTTTTTATCATCATTTGGAAGTTTCTGAAAATGAAGCCATGCAAACCTCCTTAAAACAGTACCCAGTGGCCATAGCCCTGGAGGAAGTACTAACAAAATTATACACACAGACACTGCAAGCAATGAGTAGTGACCTGTGCAAAAGAAGAAGCAGAGTTATTTAAAGCAGATTTTTCCTCACAAAAAGAAACTGCAGATAAAACCTTCCTCATACTTTCACAACTTGTATCTACTTTCCCATATCAATAACTTTTCCATTCTCATCAGAAAGAGTAGGACTGGAATAACTAAGTGCAGCAGTGGGCTATAGCTGCTGGGTCAGGTTTGAGAATAGGGTATAAATATTTCAGAGTGAGGAATTTTATACATCCTATCAACCTTTTTAAGGGCAGCTGGCTGACTAAACGAGAAATTGCATGCAGTAAAACACATCCTCAAAAGAAATCAAGACAGGAGGAATGGGCTTAGGTGCTGGAAAATGTTTCTGTACCAACTCATAGCATTTTCCGAGGGACTGAGAAACATTAGTTTCTCCCACTGAAAAGACTGGTACATTGTAGCAATAGTGTCAGTGAAAAAGAAACCCCTACAAGAAGAATCAGCTCTGTTCAGAGTCTGAATCAGAAATCAGAGGGAAAAACATCTGTGTATTCTTCCCTTATAACACCCATTATTGAGTACAATGCCCCTTTCAGCATATACCTCACAAAGCACATGCAGCAGCTGGATAGACCACAGAGGTTCCTCACCAGGAGAATCCAAGGCCTCAAACATCTACCCTAAACAGACAGGCTAAAAGCCCTGCCCCCCTACTCAGTCTCAAACAGACTCCTCAGAAGTGACCTCTGTCTGGCATACAAAGCAATCTCAGACCTCACCTTGATGGGAATGCTGCATATCCGCAAGTCAAGCTCCACTCAAGTAACCTGAACATGCGATCTCAACCTGGTCTGTGAGATCAATATGACTTGTTGGCGGGACAGATTTGTGTCCCAGAGACTCCCCCTACTGTGGAATAGGCTCCCTGTCCACGTCAAGCAGAGTTCATTTACCCTTTTTAAACACAACCTGGTAATTGGATGGGGAACAGAAAATACACTCCTGGGATTCCACCCATGTCCCTACTGGACAGGGGCATTAGGTGCTGACTTGTCAGAACATGGGCTAAATTCTTGGCTAGGCTTGTAAGGGCCTCTGGGCCAACAGCCTATTAACTTCCTATGATCCTATGGGGAAAAAATGAATTTGGCCCTGCATCTTCTGTTCAGATTCAGAATCTTGAATCTCTTCAGGAAAAGAGAAATCTCTTTTTCTTTTACAAGAAACTACTTTACAAGAACAACTGATGGTATGAATTAAACCCTAAGCCAGACTCAATAAATTACACTTGTCTAAAGAAATTTGAGGAGTAGATTCATGTGTGGTTTTCTGTTTCTTTTTGACAGGAAAAAAAAAAGAACCAACCATGTAACTATTGGCAGGGAGCTGCTTCCCCAGGGATAGGCACAGCATTCTGTCACAATAGGGAAACCTTCCCTGCTCCCTCTCCCAGGATTGACAAGAGCGGTTCTTCCTTGTCCACTGAGGGGACTCCAACAGCCACAGAGGATGTGGTTAACCCCCAGTCCGTAGTGGCTGTAGGTGCTATACCTGAGGAATCCGGGGTAAAAGATGAGTGGTCTGAGGTACAACAAATGGCCACAGCAGAGTCACCCACCTGCAGCTAAGGCAAACTGCTAGTCTGCTGTACTGGCAAAGGCTGTTTAACATTTTCTTTTTGTGGCTGGAAGGACAGACTGTGATACTTGTAGTCTGTTCCACAATCAAGCTTAAAAAATGATGCCTCTTTCATGCAGTATGCAAGAAGCAAATGCCAGTAAATCTACCAGTCCACAAGAGTTACTTTTTTCTGACAGAAAAAACACAGTAAAAAACACTTTCAAGCATTATGCCAGTCCCACCAAGGAAAAAATAAACAGCTTCACCACTGAAAATATTTTCTGTTAGTTAACATTACTTTTAAACTGACAGAAAAAAAAGTGTTCTGTTTAAAAGTATGTTACAGTCTCTTAAAACACAGCACTTGTAGCTTTAAAATAACTTTCCTGAAGCGGAAAGTAATAAAACAGCAATAAATAAGAAAATGGAAGTTTTTTTTTTTTTGCCCAAAGGAAACTTATCTGCCCAGCAAAAGAAAGCACAAGCCAAGTTCTGAAGGGCTTCACTCCTAGACGTGACTTTTAGTCAGCTCAAGCTGCTTGACAGTTTGGATGCAAGGAAGGTGCTCTGAAGCTTTGGAAGCTGGCCGGCCATTATATCCTTAGCAGGATATAACACACAGACCTAAGGCTACTGCAGCCATACCTCTCAACCTGGAAACATCAAAAATCTGGTTAAAGGCCCATGAAAAATAGATACAAATCTGTAAGCTGATTAACATAAAATTTGTATGCATAATTATGTAACCCTGCCCACTCCAATGGAATTGTGGGATGGGATACCAACTTTCAAATGCAAACTGGACAGACAACCAAAATATGGCCCCAGAGTCCCCCTGCAGAACAGACAACCAAAATATTGCCCCAGAGTCCCCGTACAGCAATTCCAATGTCCCATTAGGTGGGTATTTCGCCCCACTTACCGTAAAACGCTAATGTGCATACTGCTTTACTTCTACAATGATTATTTTGATTTTATTTTACATTTTATAGCACAATGCAGAAACACTAATAGACATCTGCTAAGCAAAGCAATACTGTCTCACAATGAAAACTGACTTATCATTAAAACTTCTCTACCCTTGAAACGCACATTCATCGAAACAGCATTGAATCTCATACCACATCCAAAGAAAATGCATCTTGAGCAGTGGTGGATAAAGATTACCTTTGGGCTGTTTCCAAATCATAGCTCCTTGCACACAAAACAAGAAACATACATGTGTTCTTTGATACACCTTCCTAACTTTATTAAATTATATTCTTTGTATAACACAGCACACTTGTTAGATTTAGAGCGCATTTTAAATTTATTGTTAGAACATTTTTCCAGTACGCAATGAAACAAAATGCATGAACCAATAATGACAAAACTGCCCAATTCAGAACATTTCCATCATAAAAGTCTACTTACACACACACACACACACACATATATATATATATATATATATATATATATATATATATAAAACTTCACATAAATAGAACGACAGTAATGTAAGCCATGGGCATCTTGCACAGCTTCTTGAACCCATTTTCAATTTCAGTTTTTTGCTTGACTTGCTCTGATTTGTGTTATCAGACCAACTCAATATAGCTGTAAATGCACAACAAAATAAACTAGGTGAACTGCATATTTTAATACTTCCAATTTTTAGTGCAAGTACTGACAGACCTTCTACATTCATCCTGAAGCATCAAAACTATCATTGTAATCCAGGTGCTGTTAACTGGCCACTTTTGCTTCTCTGCCGTCTGCAGTGGAAAAATGTGTTTTATCTTGAATGCTGTACAGTACTTGTTTCAAAATATTTTCTTATAATGCAGCACAGAACATAATTCTGATTTTCTGTTCCTGAATTTGGGTTAATGATTTTTTTTTGCTCTTTCCACTAAGGCACAAATGCCCTTGTGCATGACATTTTCTCACTTCTGTTGTATCTGTAGCTACACTCTTGACTTGTTACACCCACCCCCTTTAAAAATACAACACAGTACAGTATCAGCAATGCATATACATACTGTGGGAGTAGAACCCACAGCCTTCTGCATCAAAAGCCAATTATTTAATCTGTTATGCTATTAACAATGCAAGCAGACTCAGCATAAGCAACACTAAACTTCTCTTCTCCTGAAGCTCTCAGTTCTTTGTAAAATCCACTCGACACTGAACTGTATCGCTCAACTTTGGAACACAAGAAATCTGTAAAAAGCCAAAATTTATTGGGGGGGTGGGGGCAAAAACCAGGGACACATTTTAAACACTGCTTGTATAATTTTGGAAAATTGATAGAATAAAATGTTGTGTTACCAGTACCACCATGTGTTTCACTGCCAAGTCTTGAACCAGGACCTTCTGCACTATAGTCAGAGCAACATACCACTATGCCAAATCAGCAGTTTCCTGAAAGGTAGGAAGACTGAAACTTCAGTTCTCACTTCTCACCATAGCTCTCAACCTCTCAGCACAAAACACCTGGACAAAGCCAATAATTGGGGAATACAGCCCCCAAACATATTCAGTGAATTCAGTTCTCATCATAGCTTTCAACCTCTTAGCACAAAAAAACCTGGACAAAGCCAATAATGGGGGAATACAGCCCCCAAAACAGGGACAAACTTCAAATACTGATCTTATAAACTTAAAAAATTGCTAGAATAAAAGGTTTCGTGTTACCATGTATTTCAGAAAAATATGAAGTCTGAAATTCAAATGCCTGTCATTATTTAGTGAATTCAATCCTTCACTGATTTGCCACAGCTTTTATGAGGAACAGAACAAAAATATGAGGCAAAAATCTGGAAAGTTTTCACAAGGGGTGGTGGGTAGGGAATTTAGGCTCATGTTACCTGTACCAAACATACAGGGTTTGAGCCTGAGTATTTCTAGCCACCAGGTATATTCAACTGGGGCATTTTGCACGCACACACACACACACACACACACACACACACACACACACACACACACACACACACACACACACACACACACACACTTCTCAGCATAATACCAGAGATAACTAAGCAGCATAATACCAGAAATAACCGTTCACAGCAGCAGCATAATACCAGAAATAACAGTTCTCAGCAGCAGCATAATACCAGAAATAACCGTTCTCAGCAGCAGCATAATACCAGTAATAACAGTTCTCAGCAGCATAATACAAAACCTCTGCAGCCCTGCATGCCTCACGGCTTGTTCCGTTCCCCATTAACAGCTTACCTCTGCAGTCCTGCACCTTCTATCCTAACAGCCTCGCGGCTTGTTACATTCCCCATTAACAGCTTGCATTCCTGCTTGCAGCTATGTCTTGTTTCATTCCCCATTAACAGCTTGCATTCCTGCTTGCAGCTATGTCTTGTTTCATTCCCCATTAACAGCTTGCATTCCTGCTTGCAGTTACGATTAACAGCTTGTATTCCTGCTTGCAGCTATGTCTTGTTACATTCCCCATAAACAGCTTGTTGAGCCCTTGAGCTCAATTCCGACAGGCTGGCAGGCCGTTTCACGGAGCTGACGTCATCGTGCATGTGATCATGTCAGCTAAAGAAAAAAAAGAAGAAAAAAAAAAAAATTAAAAAAAATTAAAATAAAAAGCCCGGGAAATTCAGAAATTAAGGGGTGCCACTCAGGAATTGGGTCACTTCATTATTTGGACCTCAAAACCGGTAAAAAACGAGTAATTCGGTATGGTTGGTAGGTATGACTGCAGCAGAGATTAATATGATGATCAAAAAATATTTAGAGGGGCTGGCAAAGGTTTAAGTATTGCAGAATAAGGGGAATCCCACAGAAGAGGTACAAATGCAGTGTGTTAAAGAGAAAATAAGGAAGTATCTGGATAACATGCATGACTTTAGAAAGATTGTTGTTAAACTGTTTTTTGATAACTCCACAGCACAAAAACTTTAAGCATAATGATTTAGGTAAAGTAGAAAAGGTTTCTGCCAAACTTAGGGAGCCTACAACAAGAAAAATAACCATATTTGGGATATTTAATGAAACTCTGTATTAAGCAGATGTGGAAATCAAGAAAAAGCACAAATGGAAATATTTGTGGAAGACTTAAGCATGCCAAGGTTAGAAGTAAAGGAGGCTTAATAATTAACAGTTAAGATAGGAGGAGACGAGATAAAAAAGATGACGTACGATCTGCAGGAGAGTTTCCAGGAATAGATGGTATCCTTGTGGAAATTTGGAAGTTTGGAGGGGAGAGAAGAAGAAAGTGATAAATATCTAGAAGATTTTGTTTAACGGGATTTTAACAGGAGGGGAAGTACCAACACCCTGGAAGATGGCTGTTGTGGTTATAATACCTATAGATGGTAAAGACCCATCAGACCCAGCTTCATTATAGGTCCATTTCAATTTTAAATCATGATTATAAAGTACTTATGTCTATGACAGCTAAAATAATAGCAAAGGTGTTTTGGAGGGAAGGCAAACATTTGACAAAATTAACAGAACAATGAAGACCCAGAGGGAAGTGGAATTTAAGAAAATACTGCTGCTGTTAGTGAGTCAATGCAGAGAAAGCATTCAAAATAGTAAGCTGGGATTTTAGGAGTATGGCAATGTAAGCATTTGCATTCTCTGGTACAATAAGGTCAATTATGAAGACATATGAGGGATCTGGGGCAAAAAAAAAATAAAGTTCAGAAATCAAAGTTGAAACCAACAGTAACTGAAGTACTGAATATTTTAACAGAGATAAAAGAATTGGAAGTGGGATCTAGAAAAGGGTAGAAGCAGATCACATACAAAAAAAATAAAATTGTGATAACAATACATGACAAAAATAATATCCTGGAGGAGGAGTGAGGTTTAAGGGAAGGCAGGACTTGAGCAATTTATGTAATGCTGGATTGATGATACTTGTATAAAGGAATATTTATGATGTATAATGTCTAACTGTTAACATGGTTTGGTTTATTTTCTTTTATATAAATGTATGTTTGCCTATGTCTTAAGTGATCAGTGACAGGTGTGACGCCTGTTCCCTGGCCCAGCAATCAAGGAGCCACAATCCTCACCACCAACACCAGAGAGGGCGTCTCATATATGAGGAAAGGATAACAAATACACACAGTAAAGTGCAATTTCCCTTAAGAGCACACAGAGATCACAGTCCGTCTGGGGCTGGTTGCTCCTTTGCTCCCCAGGTCCCCAGTAAGACTCCCCACTGGCATAGCTATAGGGTCCAGATCTACAATCACACAGACACTTCTGGGGAAGGCTGGAACAGGTTCTCCAGCTGTTCCCCTTTTACCCAGACTATACAGTAGTAATTACTGCCACCACCCAGCTAATACTTAGCTACTCAAATGCCCTTAAAAGGGTGTCCAATTATTACTGTGCAATATTAATATCCGATTGGTAGTATAGTCCAGGGCTAAAGCTATTAGAGTGGCCTGGACAGTAAACTCTATAAATATGCAATGTACCCTAGAGCTTAACTCATCTCTACACAAACCAGCCACAGTTAAAAGGTTTTAAAATATTTAATAATAAATAATTAAAACCATAAGACAATACTTTCTACTATACAGTGCTAGTTAAAAGTTCAGAGATCACACAGAAATACTTAAAATAAATCAGTAGTACAGTTCTGACATAGAAGAAACACTCGGTCTAAACTTTATATTTCCTAGCTAATCTAAAAGAAAACACAAGTTTAAGATAACTGATATAAGACAACAGGCAGAGTGCTGAGTTGGATAGTCAGACAAAATGCTTAATAATCTCTGGTTCTCACTGTTTAAATTGAAACTCCAGTTCTGCTAAACATTACATCTTTTAGACCTTCCTGGTGTTCCCAGGCTGACAGAAACTGCATTTACATTCTTTTACACTTAGAGCAATAAAGGACATTACACATGTAAATTCTGGTCATTAACTTTAGCCTTAAAACAATAGGCAGGAAGCCTTCATCTAGTCGGACTGGAGCCGACTTGTAAAACATCAAAGGCAGTGATGAAATAATTTTAAATTTCAAAGGACCAACAAGAAATGCTCAACTTAACTTTCTTTACAGCAGATGGCAATGTTGCCACATTGTTTTAAGTTCAACATTTATATTTATAAATGATAGAATTATCTGCACAATTCTGGCTAGGCCGGCAGCCTTCACCCATCTCTACCAGTCTTCATACCCCCACGGAGAACTCAAGCTAGTTTTTCAAGTGACCCTTGAGAAACGCTGCTTGAAGGGGTTAGGTCTGTCTGAGTATACCTACCCCACTCCCTGTCTTGACAGCCCATCTGCATTGGCATTGCTACTCCCACTGCAGTGCTGCACTGACATATCATATGCTTGCAACCCCAGGCTCCATTGTAGCAACTTGGCATTTTACTGACTGGCTCTGTTTAACAGTGTTAGAGGGTTGTGATCTGTCATAACAGTGAATTTCCTTCCATACAGATAAGGCTGAAATTTCTGCAGTGCCCACACTATGGCTAGACATTCCTTTTCTACCGCTGCATAGCATTCCTCCCTGGGTTGGAGCCTATGGCTGAGAAACCACTGGGTGCTCTTCCCCCTCTGAAGAAATAGCCCCCACCCCATGGTTTGAAGCATCCACCTGCACACCAAGTTATTTGCTGTAATCTGGACTGGCTAACACAGGGGGTCCTCCCAAAGCTTCTTTAAGCTTCTGGAATGCCTGCTCACATGCTGGGATCCACACTATATTATCTGGCCTCTTCCTTCCTTGTCAGGTCTGTGAGGGGAGCAACTATGGTACTGTAACTGGGGATGAACTTTCTGTAGTACCCTGCTGTCCCTAAAAATGCCCTCACCTGTTTTTTAGTAACAGGTGCAGGCCATGCCTGAATAGCTTCCACTTTGGCAGTTTCCGGCCTTATCTTATCACTCCCCACTCTATGTCCTAGGTAGGAAACCTCCGCCATACCCACCTGACATTTGCTCGGCTTAATGGTCAACCCTGCCCTCTGTAGTCTGTCCAGCACCTCCCTGACATGCTGAAGGTGCTCTGGCCAGGAATGGCTGTAAATGGCAATATCATCTAGGTAAGCAAGAGCAAACCCTCCTGCTCCTGCTAGGATATTATCTACCAGCCTCTGGAAAGGTCACTGGGGCATTCTTCATCCCAAAAGGCATCTTTGTGAACTCATACAAGCCAAAAGGAGTCACAAAGGCTGACTTCTCTCTATCACTGGGAGTCAAAGGCACCTGCCAGTAACCCTTGGTAAGATTAATGGTTGTAAGATACTTAGCCCCCACCCAGCTTCTCTAGGGCCTCATCTGTTCCTAGGCATGGGGTAAGCATCCACCTCTGTGTGACTATTTAATTTCCTGTAGTCCACACAGAACCTAGTGCTGCTATCCTTCATTGGCTCCAGCCCCATTGGGGAGGCCCAGCAACTGTTGAACTCTTGAATCACCCCTAGTTCCAACATCGCCTGTACCTCCTCCCTCAGGGTCTGTCTGACTCTCTCAGGCACCCTATAAGGGGCCTGCCTAATACGCCTTTGGGGTCCTGTATCCACCTGGTGCTGCACTAGGTGGGTGCATCCTGGTTCCCCAGTGAACATGTCCCCAAATTCCTGCAACACTGCTCAGATTTCTCGAACCTCGGTAGGAGATAGCTGCAAGGACATTGATACCCCTTCCACTAAGATGCCAGCCCAAGCCTCACTGAGGAGATCAGTCCCCAGATCTCCCTCAGACTCCTCCTGCAATCCACTGCAAATGCTCAGCACAAGGGCCTCCCTATCATGGTAAGGTTTTATCATGTTAACATGGTACAATTTGTGCCCCTGCCATCTGCCTAGCAGTTCCCACCATGTAGTTAACATCACTTACCTTTATTACCACCTTGTGGAGACCCGCCCAAGCTGCTTGCAGCTTGTTGTGTCCGACAGGAATGATAACCATTACCTGCTGTCCCACAGCATACTCTCTAGCTTGAGCATTCCTGTCATATCACACCTTTTTCTGTTGTTGAGCTTCTGCCAGGATCTCCTGGGCCAAGCACATGAGTTCCGAGCCTTGCCCTGAGGGTTAGGACGTGTGCCATAACAGACTCCTTGCGAGACTCGCACTCACCTTTCCACTCATCTCAAATTAAATATAGAGGTCCCCTCACCCTATGTCCATACAGCAACTCAAAGGGTGAAAAACCTGTGGATTCCTAGGGAACCTCTCTGTAAGCAAACAGATGGGGCAAATATTTGTCCCACTCCCTCTTAAACTGATCTGCAAATGCCTGTAGCATGGACTTGATTGTAGAGTTTAACCTCTCAAGAAGACCATTAGTCTGTGGATGGTAGGGGGTGGTCTTCATGTGCTTCACCCCACAGGACTTCCACAGACAACCAGCAGGTCTGACATGAAATTGGCACCTCTGTCAGACAGTATTTCTTTTGGGAAATCTACCCTACTGAAAATCTCTAATAAAGCATTTGCCACCTTCTCTGCCTCAATGGAGGACAAAGCCACTGCCTCAGGGTATTGTGTAGCTTAATCCACCTCCACTAGGATATACTTTTTCACTGTGGAACTTGAGGTACTCAGAGGACCCACAATATCCATAGCTACCCTCTGAAATGGCTTCTCAATCACAGGCAAAGACATCAGAGAAGCTCTCACCTTGTCTCCTGCCTTGCCTACCTTTTTGGCACTGCTCACAGGTCCTGCAGTACCCTTGTTACATCTCTGGAAATTCCAGGCCAATAGAAGTTCTGCATAATATGCCTCTTTGTACATTTTATGCCCATATGACTTGCAAAGGGGATATTCATCAGCTATGGCTAGAAGCGCAAAATGGTAGGCTCTAGGCACTACCAACTGCTGTACACTCTCACCTTCTAGCCCTCCCTCAGGGGTCCACTCTCTGTATAGTAACCCTTTGTCCCAGTATACAGATTCCCCCTTTCCTTGAGAATCAGGTGCTTTCCTAGCTACCTGCCTCAGGCCTTGCAATGTAAGGTCTGAGAGCTGAGCCTGTCTCAACACACTTCTTGTAACTCTTCCCAGCTCCCCTTCCACAGGAAGTCTGGCATCCTCTGACAGTGGTGCCTCACTGTCAGCCTGGGTACTACTACTCACCTCTACCTTTGCAGCCCCTCTGTTCAAGGGAACATCAGTACCCACAAGCAGCTGTGGCTCACATTCAGTCTCACTGCTACAGAGTAGCTCCCTCCCTGAAGTAACCACATCACCAGTCCTGGCTGCAAGCATGCAGTCTGTCTGGGTCTCCACCAGGCTAACAGACCCACATACTTGTCTCTTAGCCTGACCGCGTGTAACTGCATAAGTACATGGTGCTGCCTCATGCAAATCCTTCCCTCTCAGGACATCTGCAGGATGGTAGTTTAGTGCCCCTGTTGTCTCAAGACAACCTACTATTGGCATTTTGCCTTTCCCACTTACTGGCTCCCTTACCTTTGGTTCCCCATCTTGCCTCCGTGGACATCTGTATGTCACATGGCCCCACTGGTTGCATTCAAAACATTTAACCCTAGCTCCTGGATGTGTACCTGGACTAGTGGCATCCCCTGCTACTGGCAGATTCTGTTGGGGCAGTCTGTGCTGCCCACCATGGGTCCTTTAGACCCATGAGCAGTAATGTGGGTCCCCTTCCTGTGCAGGGATGCCCTGCTTGCCAGGTATAGGTCTCCCTTGTTCCCCAACTCATCTGAAGTAGCACATTGTCTATCAGCTAACCAGATCCTCATGTCCTCAGGCAAAGTACTAAGGGCTGGTTCCCTCATCAAAAGGTATGCCAGCCCTTCAAAAGTGGTGACCTGACATCCACTCACCCACCTATGGAAATAAGTGTTTAGTTCAGCAACATATTTACACACACTTTCATCTGCCTTATGTCTATGCTCACAAAACTGTTTCCTATACGTTTCAGGTGTTAGCTTAAACAGTTCTAAAAGACATTTCTTTACAGCAGTATAATCAAAACATGCAACGTCAGACATTTTCACTAATGCAGATACAGCTTTACTATGGAGTAAGGGGGTCAGGAACCGTACCCAGAGCCCCTGGTCAACTTCATACTGTTTAAATACCCTCTCAAACATATGAATGAAATCAAAATTACCCCCCTCTTTAAACTGCGGAAGAAATTTACTGACCTTTTATGCTTCTGGGGTCCAGTTACTCCCTTCCCCATTACCTCCATGATTCTGGCGAAGAGTCAGCATCTTCTTCTCATGCTGCCTCTGCTTTTCTTTTTCCTCAGCTTATAGACTTAACAGTTTCTCATTCTTCTCAGCCTGCAAATGTCGCAGTCTCTCATTTGCTTCTAATTCCAACATGCATGGCCTCCAACTCAAGTCTCTTTAGCTCCAGCTGGATTTTTAAGTCCACTGCAGAAAGGTTGAGCTGTCCATTCTCCAAAGGAATTGCATCTCCACTGCCAGTCTGATTGTCCTCCTGGTTGCTGTTTTCTGATGCAGTTGTAACCAAGACTGCAATCAGGTCTGCCTTAGTCAGGTTTCCATGCACCAGTCCCCTAGCCTGGCACATCTCTGCCAGCTGGCTCCTTGTCAGCTTTTCATACTCCTCTGCTGACATGCTGCCTGCTCACCCTGACTAACTAAGCTAACAAAAGACATAAAACAATTGTGATCTGAACTCTGAGTATTCACTGTGTGGCTGTTTTAGAGTACAAAACACATTCCAAACTCAATGTACACAAGCTACAGGATTCAACTCTATCCACACCACTACAAGCCAATTAATATTTGCCAACTAATTAATATGTGATGTGAATATCCCACCGCTGCCAAACAATTAATATGTGAGGATATCCCAACCACTGCCACCAATTAATATGTGATGCCCGTGCCCTGGCCCAGCAATCAAGGAGCCTCAATCCTCACCACTAACACCAGAGAGGGCATCTCATATATGAGGAAAGGATAACAAATACACACAGTAAAGTTCTATTTCCCTTAAGAGCACATAGAGATCACAGTCAGTCCAGGGTTGGTCGCTCCCTTACTTCCCAGGTCTCTAATAAGACTCCCCACTGGCACAGCTATCGGGTCTAGATCTCAGCCTAGCTGGGCAAGCTAAAATCTCCACCACCCTTCTCTGTCCAACCAGTGCTTTGTGTCCCTGCCCAAGTAGCTGACACGCACACTTTGAGATAAGAGGTTATACAACCACACAGACATTTCTGGGGAAGGCTGGCACAGGTTCTCCAGCTGTGCCCCTTTTACCCAGACTATACGATAGTAATTACTGCCACTACCTAGCTAATACTTATCAGCTACTCAAAGGCCCTTAAAAGGGTATCCAATTATTACTGTGCAATATTAATATCCAGTTGGTAGTACAGCCCAGGGCTAAAGTTATTAGAGTGGCCTGGACAGTAAACTCTATAAATATGCAATGTACTCTAGATCTTAACTTATCTCTACACAAACCAGCCACAGTTAAAAGGTTTTAAAATATTTAATAATAAATTAAAACCTCAAGACAATACTTTCTACTATACAGTGCTAGTCAAAAGTTCAGAGATCACACAGAAATACTTAAAATAAATCAGTAATACAGTTCTGACATCACAGAAAAAAACACAGTCTAAACTTTATAGTTCCTAGCTAATCTAAAAGAAAACACAAGTCTAAGATAACTTACATAAGACAACAGGCAGAGTGCTGAGTTGGACAGTCAGAAAAAATGCTTAATAAACTCTGGTTCTCACTGTTTAAATTGAAACTCCAGTTCTGCTAAACATTACATCATCTTTTACACCTTCCTGGTGTTCCCAGGCTGACAAACTACATTTACATTATTTTACACTTAGAGCAATAAAGGACATTCCACATGTAAATTCTGGTCATTAACTTTAGCCTTAAAACAATAGGCAGGAAGCCTTCATCTAGCCGGACTGGAGCTGACTTGTAAAACATCAAAGGCAGTGATGAAATAATTTTAATTTTAAAGGACCAACAAGAAATGTTTGACTTAGCTTTCTTTACAGCAGGTGGCAATGTTGCCACATTGTTTTAAGTTCAACATTCGTATTTACAAATGATAGAATTATCTGCACAATTCTATCTGGCTAGGCTGGCAGCCTTCACCCATCTCTACCAGTCTTCACAACAGGGTCAATGAAGGAACTTTTAATGACCAAGGCTGGGACCCTAACAAAACCACAGCTGATGTTCAGAGTTCTGCATATGGCTATATTGATACCAGTTTGATCAAACCTGGCTTCCTTTTGACCCATGCTTGGATCTAGGGTGCCAGTGAGGAAAACTAGGAAGATGTTGCAGAAAATGGAAGAACTTTAAAAGTGCCTCTATCCACAAAGAGTAGCGTGGGAAGTACAGGCAGTGGCCATCTTTTCCTGGGTAATAATGAACGTTCCTCCCAACAAACTTGTTTTAGTCATTTTCTGGTGGAGGAATAGGATGGACTTGGTTCTGCTAAATGTGGTCTTAAGCCCTTGACAGAAGAGACCTATCAATTAGTAACAGAACTCAAACTTTAAAACCTGAAAAGTTTAAAGGGTTATTTTTTCACAAACAAGATTGGAACTACCTTAGCAAAATGTCTACAGTGTACATCATTCTCTTTAGTCTTTTTTTGGTCAATATCCTGAAGAGGTCAGTCTATGTTTTTTTTAGCCATATGCTACTGTTTCTTCTGATTCAGAGAATCTCTCTCAATCCCCAGCTTTCCTCAGAGGTTGTGGTAGTCAAGTCTGAGGTGTCTTTCAAGGTCAAAACACTGTTGGGGCAAGCAGAAGTGTCTTTCAAGGTCAAAACACTGCTGGGGCAAGCAGAAGTCCTTTCCATTTTAAGCAACTTCAACTTATTTCTTTCTGTTACCGTATTACGGGTAAAATCCTTACAGACTTCATAAACTTTCACAAAATGTTCCTCTCCTAAATAATACAAACACAAAGGGTGTTTTTCTTAAGGTAATTACCTTAGGATCACACTTGAGCTTCTTAAATGCCTTATCCACAATAATGCTGACAAAGTGGAAAATATGATAAAACAATAGCAAACATCTGAAAATAAAATCAGTAGCAGGTTTTACAATAACAACCAAATAACTTTGCACAGCAATTAGTAAAGTCTTATGATCAGAAGTATGTGACCTAAAGAAACATCTTAAGACCTAATGAAGAGATTGTGCAAGACAAAAAAAGATGGACCAGAAATGCAGAAAATGGAATTATCTGACATGCATTGTAAATAGGAGTATGAAGGAAGAAATATAAAATCAAATGATAGCTAACAAGTGAACCTTCAGGAAAAATTATATTTTTATTAAGTGGTCTGGGGGCCATTTTCAGATGTGAATATTGTAGAAAATACCTTAAGAGGAAAGTCTCTTTCCAGAGCATTGAGGGTAAAAGGAGTGACGTTAGTAACTGGGGAAAATTTTAAGTGCTCACATGCCTTACACCTAATGACATTAGTCTTGTTGACAAGGACAGACCTCCTCATAGAATACATTTACACCTCTACAAAACATATCTGGCTAGAATTTCTACAAGGGGTAGGGTAGAACTATCTAGAGACAAAGAAAAGATCTTTACCATTTCATCACTTGCAATGGGCAAAATGTAATATTATGGATAAAAGGTTATTAAAAATGAAGGCTAGTAGAAGAAAGGAAAGTAGTTAACGAGGTAAGGGCATTAAAAGGAACAAAACAAAACATTTGAAAACAATTTTGTTTTATACAAGCTACAATTTTATGTTGGAAGTCTTATGAATTGAAAGGACAGATGCAATGACTGCTATCTCTTTTTGGGACTTAATTTAAATGTGAGGCAATATAACATAACAGTATGAAGTGGCATAGCCTTCATCTGCCATTAGCAAGGAAAAAAATACAGACCAGTCGAGTAACAGCCATGAAACACATATAATTATTTCATCCCATCCCCCCAAGAATCAGATTACCTAACAATACAATTAAAAAAAATACACTCTGGCATGGTGAGCAATCATAACTTACCTGTAGAGATAAATAAAGAAACAGAGTAGATGAAAACCAAGTTTTATCATAGCCTCTTTCATGTGCGATTTTAGTTGGCCTCGATTATGAATCTCTGTTGGGTCAAATACACCAACATTTCCACTTGGTACCATTATAAACCTGGATGATAAGAAAATAAACATGCAAATGCATTTCTAGAACAAACTAGAATTATATCAAATCACAAAGCTGTATTACTTCAAAACTGTGATCAGGGAAACAGAGAAACAACAAATCTTTTTCTTCTAGTATAAATTTACTTTGAATGATGGCACACAACTTATATGTCACCCTCAGTGACAGGACTTCTCTGAAGTAAAACTTGCCAGTCATCTTGGGTCTCGGGCACAACAAACATAACAAATGGCCTTTGGTTATTACAACTGCAGTGAGTGCAATATCCATTAATCCTTTATGCTGTATCCCTTTTTAACAAAAACATGAGGAAGACTTGAAATAGATGTGAACACTGAAGTAATACTGTATAATGGATGCAGGAAGCAATGCAGATAAAAAGAAGTTATGTTCTTACCATAATGTTCCATCTGTGTTGTCAGTCTTCATTTCCATTAACCTGTGGGTATTGGTTCCGATCCTTGGAACTGACCAGCCCTTTTTTTCCAGCTTGAGCTCCGCCTCCCTACTCATAATGTGCCGCTCCCCAGAATACCTCAAATAGAGTTTGCCAAAAAGCACGACATATAAAGAACATCATACCTTTAAATAAACACAGATTAAATATATATGTTGTTGTATCTTTATGCTTTTCCCGGTTAGGGGTCGCCACAGTGGAACTCCGGTCCGCTGATTGGCAGTAGATTTTTACGCACCGGGTTGCCAGCCCTGACGCACAACCTTCAACGAAGGTACGCTCATTCACGCATGTCTCCACACAGAAGACGCTTTAGCTGAGAATCGAACAGGACGTCTTACTGTGAGGCGACAACGCTACCGCAGCACCACCACCGCCAGATTATATATATATATATATATATATATATATATATATATATATATTATATATAATATATATATATTATATATATCATACAGAACATAACTTCTTTATCTGATGTTGTCCACTTTATTTCATTAACCTGTGGGACAAAGTCCCTAGCTACTAGAATCCAGGATGGCCATCATGGAAGGATATTCCAGAGTACAGCAGAACCAAAAGCACATCTACTCCTGGATATGATGTCCAATTTGTAATGCATAATGAAGGTGTGGGCATTTGACCAAATAGAAGTAGCACAAATATCTTCAATTGAAACACTTGACCAAAAAGCATGAGACATAGCCATAGAGCTTGCAGAATGGGCCTTTATTCATCCTGTAAATGAAAAATTTTGAAAGAGCAGATAAAGATAATGCAGTCTTTCAACAATTTTGCTAGTATAACTTTGGTAACAAATCCACCTCTCTCTATCTCTGGAAAAAAAAAAACAGACGAACAACTGATCCTGAAGGGCTTGGTTCTATGTATATAAAAATGAAGCTGTGTATGCACACGGAGCAAATGCAGTGTGTTTTCACATCTGTTTTGATAACTGGGAAAAAAGATAAGATAGCCACCCTTGGGTATAAAAAAAAAAAAAAAAAAAGGATAGATTAGTACATGTAGGGCCACTCTGTCTTTGTAGAAAATCAAATATGGAAATTTTGCCAAAGGGGCTTGAAGTTCAGAGAGTCTTCTGGCAGATGAAATAGCTACTAAAACAGTTTTCTAGGAAAGAAATGTCAAATCTACAGTTGCTGAAGGTTCAAAGGGTGGATGGACCAAAGCTTGCAAAATCATAGTAAGATCCTACTGGGGAGTAAGATCATTCATTGGAAGCTGGAGCAGAAAAGTGCCCCTAAGAAATGTTTTACACAGCTTAGAAGAAAGCAAGGGATAAGGAATCAAAACCAAGGTGAAAATTGGATATAGCAGCTAGCCAAACTTTAACAGTAGAATAATTAGCACCATCCTTGAAAAGGGAAGCCAAAACATCTTATACGACTGCCACTGGAGCTCTAGAGAGATCTTTCTGTTCAGCCCAAAGGGAAAATCTCTTCCATTTACTCTTGTAAATTTTGTACGCTGAAGACCTATGTGAGCAGACCAAAATTTCTCAAATGGGTAAGACAGCCTGGGAAATCTTGCCATCATCGTAAGTGCAGAAACCATGTGGTTAGTTTCAGCCCTGTATGTCTGGGTGTGGATGCCATGATGGATGTGAAAGCAAAGCTGGACCCGTATCAAATCTCACTACAGTGCAAACCAGGTGAGACAAAAGAAAGGTGAACCAAGTTTGTCAAGGCCAAAATGGGACAATGAGGATTACTTTGCTTCACAACCCATTACCTTTCTGTAGAAACTTGGAAACTTGGAAATTAACTGTGGAGGAGGAAAGGCATAGAGAAGACCGGAGGGTCAAGCATGGACAACAGTGTCCCTGGGGGACTGTCCCTGAGGAGGGATCAAGGAAAAATACCTACTGCATTTGCAGTTGAAAGGGGATGCAAAGAGACTGCGGCAAGGATGACCCCCCCCATTTCTGGAGGATCATGTCTACCAATGACTGATTCAGGGACCACTCGTGAGGCATCAGTAACCCTTGGCTGAGCCTGTCGGCTAATATGTTGGACTCCCCCAGAATGTGCATTGCTACCTAAAAGCGACTGGTAGAAATCTCCCACTGTCACACTCTCATTGCTTCTCGACATAGGGGTAAGACCTTGTCCCTCCATGTTTGCTGATGTACCAAACCACTGACATATTGTCTATTTGGATCGCAATAGTCCCAAGAGGTAGAAAGCTGTTGAGTTCTTGCAATGCTAGAAGAACTGCTCTCATCCCCAGTACACTGATATGCAACTTGGTCTCTTTGGGTGTCCATGTGCCGTGGACTGTGACACAGACAATGCTCCCCCAAGCTGGGAAACAGCCATTTAGAAACATGACATTTGGGTATGGAAGAACGAATAGTGTCCTTGAGTAACTTCTGTGGAGTGAAGCCACCAAAGTAGAGATTCCTTGCGCATTCGAGACAGACTGATGGGAAAATTCAAAGGATTCCTACGAAGTGACCATTGGACTGCTAAGGTCCATTCTAATATCCACATGTGAAAACATGCCATGGGCAGAAGGATTATAGTGCCCACCATTAAGCCTAATGCTCTAAGAACTAGACTGACTGGAGGTTTTGGAATGGTCAAAATCTGGATGATGTGAAATCTCAAGTTCGATACGCTGCCTGTCATGAGGTAAGCATAAGATGTTCTCGTGTCCAGGCGGGCCCTGATGAAGTCTATGGCTTATACTGGATCCAGCTGCAACTTCTGTATGTTGATGGCTATCACCAGGATTGGGGCCAACTTGAGGAAGTAATCCCTGGCCTGAAGGAGTAGATGCCTGGTTGGAGCGGTCAGAAGCCAGTCGTCCAGATACGGAAATATCGGATAACCTTGCAGTTGGAGATGAGCTACAAACACTGCTAGACATTTGGTGAACACCCTGGGGGCTATGGTGAGACCAAACAGAAGCTCCCTGAACTGTTAGTGACGGGCTCCCAGCCCGAAATGCAGAAAATGCCTGGAGCGCCTGTCCATTTTTATATGGCAGTATGTGTCCTTTAGGTCTACACAGCATATCAAACTGCTCATCTTTAACAGAGATAAGATGGACTGAATCGTGACCATTCTGAACTTCATGTGTTTCACCGACTTGTTGAGAGGTCAAATCCAGGATAAGTTGCAAGTCCCGTGTCTTCTTGGGTACTGAAAAGAATCTGGAGTAAAACACCCGATCCGATTTGATCGGGGGAGGGTGCCTCTTGGATGACTCTTTTGCAGCAAAATTTACTTCCTGGGCCACATCCTCCCTCTGACTGGGTGGATCATTGGGGAGGTGATGTTTTTGATTTGAAGTTTCGGAAAAGGGAATGAAGTATCCTCTGGATATGATCCTTAGCACACATCTGTTGTTTGTAATGGCCTCCCAAGCTTCTGGGTGCAAGGAGAAATGTCCACGGCAGTTGAGCAACTGTTCAGGATTGCTGGAATTCTTGTCCTGGAAAGTTTCCCATGACCCCTGATTTTGCGGACCCCCTCAGGCTGTGTGGGCGGTGTCTCCTGTTTTGACTATATCACCCTCTGCCCCGGGAAGAAAAGTCTCCTTTAGTGTCCTGGAAAGGACCCTGCAACTTCTGAAACCACATAATCTTACTCCCAAGCTGGTTCCTGGAAAAGGTCCACTGTGGTGTAAAAAAACGGATTCTGATGGCAGACAGGTCTAACCATCCTTCTCATTCTGGGATGAAGTGTCCTGGATTGTGGGCCCAGACAAGATGGAGCCATCAAAAGGGGCATTAATAAAGGGCTGCTTGAAAGGCTCCACAAAAATCACTCGGCCTCATTAGGCATGGTCCTGTATGGCAATGCCAGAACCGGCCACCCCCGAGGTACCCTCCGCAACATGAGAGATTTAACCTAATGGATGCATTGGCTAAAGAATGTTTGATGGCCAGCCTGGAGGAAAAGAGCTCCTATTTCTCGGCAGACATGGACCCTGTGACTGAGCTAGAAAGTTCCTTGACTAAATCCCTTTGTAGCCTGGTAAAGTGCGACAAATAGTTCAATGCCCCGAGCTCAAAAGTAGACTAGGTGTAAACTTTTAAAATCACAAACAGAGGTCCAGGTCCACAAACGGTAGCAAATAATTTATTCACCAACAACAGAATGAGCGCTTTCGTCTTGAATAACAAGACTTCATTAGATATCCCCACTTAACTATTTATACCATATACCATTAGATCTAATTGAAATTTAAAGATGTATAGTATCAAAAAGGCGACTAATGCATGTGGCCACTGCAAGCAGTGCTTCAATACTTTTAAGGAGGATAGTATATGTTTACAAAATGGTATGCAGAGTAGAGTGAGGTTTTGTAAGGGGAATTGCAATACGAAAATGATAGTGTATCTAGCAACGTGTGTAAATTGTCCTGCATTTTACATAGGAAAAACTGAGAGGGCTCTCAAGGATAGAATGTACGAACATGCTTACGACATTAAGAGCAAAAAAGAGGCTAGTGCACTATATAAGCGTTCTGTAGTCTGTCCTGGTTTTAAATTTGGTATTATAGATATAGTTAAAATAAATTCTAGAGGGGGTGATGTCAAAAATTTATTGTTAAATAAAGAATTAAAATGGCAGTTGAGACTTAAATCTAACATTCCCCCAGGTCTGAATGAATATATCACCATTAAACCAGTGTTATTAGCAAAAGCATTACAATTGTAATTATTTTAGGGAGTGTTCACTGTTTATTCTGCATTTTGCATTTTTATTGTATGTTATTTTAATATAATTATTTTTAACATTTATGAATTCCATAAAGTTATGTTATGTTAAAGGTTATTCAGGAATGGGGAACATAATATATAAAGTAATTACGTGGGTTCATATTTTTAAGGTACTATACGTCTTTAAATTTCAATTAGATCTAATGGTATATGGTATAAATAGTTAAGTAAAATCATGTGGGGATATCTGATGAAGTCTTGTTATTCAAGATAAAAGCACTCATTCTGTTGTTGGTGAATAAATTATTTGCTACTGTTTGTGGACCTGGACCTCTGTTTGTGATTTTGAAGTTTCTACAATTATCTTTCGACAATTACATTGCTAGGTATAAACTTTTTCCAAACCTGTCCAGTGCCCAGATTCTCTATTCAGAGGGTGGACAAAGGAGATTTTCTGGGCCAGCTCCTTCTTAGTGGCTGCTGCAACAACCATGGTACCTACAGGGGTACCCTTGGTCCAGAATGATTTGTTAACAGGGGCACTTAAAATCTTGCCTATGCATTTAGGGATAGGTTCCACTGTATCTGGTTCCTTCCAAGCCCTTGACGACACCAGCTGAATGAGCGGATCAGCATGGGGGGGGGACATCCATGTAGTAGATGGGCCGGACCTGAAAGCCACCCACAGTACAAATTCTTCTGGGAAAGGGTTTTGGGCAGACCAACCACCTGTCTGGCAAAGGATTTCAAGAATGTCTTCAAAGGAGACCTCGTCGGGTGGTGATTTTGGAGACCCTTCTCCTTCCTCAAAATCAGCATCTGTAGTGAGAGACTCCACAGGGAATCAATGTGCCTCCTTTTATACAACCTCTTCAAAAGGGGCCTCCTTGAGGGGATGCCCCAGTGAAGTGTCGGAAGAAGCCTGAAGATCCAAAGAGAGAAGGGTGTGGAGGCTTTCCTAGGCCGGCTGTCCACCCAGCACCCGGAGACCTCAGTCACAAGTCCAGTATGAGGAGGGGAAAGTTCTGTAGTGTTAAGTCCTGAGGGTCTCCTAGGGACAGAGAGAACCATCTCCATGACCTCAAAAGCAGAAGGGCTCCGAACCACCTGGAGCTGTCCCACTGGAGAAGACACCTCCCGGACAGTTCCAGCCTCCTCTTCTGATGGAGGAGTAGCAGCAGAGCTGTTGAAGGCCGAGGCTCCAAGAGGAAGAGATGGCTCTGACACCTTCAGAGTCGATGTCACCTCCCCAGAACCACCCTTGATGCTACGGCTCCAAGACAAGCTCAGAACCAAAGCAGATGGAGCCAAGCAGGTCGGGGGAGAAGAGGAAATCTCTATCAGTTCTGAAACCTCGTCACCGGGAAGCAACAGAACAGACTTTGGAACCAAAGGTTGGATCGGAGAAGGCATTACCGGCTGGAATGGGGAAATTCTCAGATCCAGATGTGGACCGAGAGGACACAAGCTCCATATGGATCTGTGTCTCGAGAAACTGCCTTATGAGCTTGTTATAAACAAACACATTATTTACAATCGATGATGTGAAGTGCAAGTTTGTAAATAATTATGTGTTTGTTTATAATTTTAAAAGAAGTTGCATTCTGTTAGCAATATTGAAATGTTTTTGATTCTTGGACCAACCAGGAGAAGTGGGTGTGAATTTAATAACCAATCACGAACAAACATAGGGTTTTAAAGTCAGTATGTTGAATCTGATTTGTCTGATGAAGTTCATTAATATATGGACAAAAGAGCTTACCAGTTATCAGTGTAGACTGATTTTAAAATTTTGGAGTTTTTATTAAATAAATTTCTGCTTTTATATTACAACTTTGGCCGATACCTTCTTTGTACCATAACTCAGTGGATTAAGTTGTTTGTGTCTGGACATTTCTAGTTTAAGAATCACAAATAAGGTTCAGGTCCATGAAACAAGTAAACCTCGTTTAACTTTTCTTGCAAATATGTAACATTTTCAGCAGGACTGGATCACAGATTGCCTTGTAGGTCAGGCATAAGTCACCTCTCAATAAATGAAATCAGACACAGTAAACGGATAAAGCCTTTACTTGGTCCTCATAAGACATGTCTTACTCCTTGCATTTTTTTTAGTGAGAAACCTCTGGAGCCGCTCTAATTGTTGTGTCTGGCTGGGTAGATACATAAAGGAACATTGTACTAGATTATGGGCCTGATAAGGGCAGAGTACAATAACACTAGGACTTCCTTTGACCTTGATGCCATGCCTTTACTTAAATGTTGAGCCACACAGAAAGATGTCCGTGGCTACCCGGTGGTCAAAATTTAAGTTACTGTCTATCTGTGTTCGTAGGAGTCGACTTTTAGGAGTCTGCTATCAATATTATAACTTGCAGGGATATCTTGATTTACCAAATCATATGATTATGCATTTTTTAGCATTTAGTCTCAGACCATGGTTTTGGCACTAGTTGTTTGTCATTTTTAGGCCCGTTTGTAGGATGTCAACATCGTTTGGGGATTAGATGACTGCTCCTCCCTTACAGTCATTGACAAACTTGGTGAGCCAGAGGCTCCCAACATTAGCCTTCACTTTAGAGAGGTACATACCAAACAACAGGGTCCCAACACTAGGACCTGTGGGACACCAGTAGTAACAGGTTTCTTATTGGATGTGCATTCACCTATCTGGACATGTGCCCAGTCAGTGAGCTAGTTTGCTATCCACCTGACAATGTAGGGGTTTATGCCTTAACTCAGTAAGTTTATCTATTATCTTTGAGTGCGGGATTGTGCCAAAAGCTTTGGCCCAGTCTAGACAAGTGGTGTGTACTGTTTTACATTCATCCATGAGCCCGGTGACTTTCTCAAAGTAGTCCACCAGATTCAGCAGGCAAGACCTCCCTTTGATAAAACCAAACCGGGTCTGATCCAATGTTTGGAGATTTCTTATGTTGTTATTGATCAGGTCCATGATAATTCTCTCCATGGCCTTGCAGATAAGACTGGTCAAGCTTATGGGTATGTAACACTGGGTCAGTTGATGGGCCTTCCTTGTGATGAGGGAGGACTGCTGCGGCCCTCCATTCCTCTGGGACAAAGTCCATCCAAAGGCTGTAATTACAGAGAGTTTCTAGTGGCCCTGATAGATTCTGTTTTAAGCTATTTAAGAAGCATGCTGGAATGTTGTTGGGACCCATGGAGGCAGAGTTTCTGGCTTTAGTGTGAGTAGTAAGGACCTGTTCTCTCATAATGACTGGTAGGGGGATGATTGCAGGTGTTTCTTTGGATGTGGTAGGAGGCAAGTGTGTGTGTGCGTGTGGGGGGTGGGGTGTATGGGGGTGTGTGTATGTGTGTGTGTGTGGGGGTGTGGGCTTTGAACTGAAGTTGTTGGCCAGCAGGTTTGCTACAGCTTCAGGCTGGGTGTAAGTGTTGCTGTTCATGATTAATTTGGCACACTGCTGAGTGTTTCCCCTAAGTTACGAACATAACTGAAAAAGCCTAATGGTTATCTTTCACCTGGGAGGCTATCTTTGCCCCATAGTTTGCTTAGGCAGATTTGACCTGCTCTTTAATTTGTTCAGACTGGTGAGTCTCTTTTTGGACTGTTGTCTGTTTCTTCTTGGTTTTGGAGAGGATTTTTTCCTTTTGTTGAATAGCCTATTCATATTAGGGGTCCACCATGGTGGTTTATTTTTACCAGTAATCATAGGTTTGACTTGGGCAGGTACTGCCTCCCATATGCAGCTAAGAATCTGGTTGTACACTGCCTTTGCGTACAGCACAGAGTAGGCCTCAGTATCATCCGGGTTCAGAGGGTACTTGGAAGTTTAATAAGCTATCTCTTAGTTTGAGGTAATTGGCCTTAGCAAAGTTCTTAACAGGCTTGGCATTTGATGGGGGTTATTGGTTAGATCTTATACAAAAGGTAATCATTTTGTGGTCAGATCTTACCAGGGAGGAGTTAATGCACAGGAGGGAGCAGGATTCCCCCAATGTTCAAGAGTACCAGGTCTAGGATATTTGTACCTTTAGTTGGGGTGCTAACTAGTTGCTCCAGGGTGTATGTATTGACAAAGTCTAAAAACCTCTGAGTAAATAAGCTGTGCATCGAACGTGTCTTCCAATTTATAAGTACGGTGGTAGGCTGAATGTTAAGAAATTCCAGTAGGTTTAGGAAGGAGGTATAGTTTTCTAGACTCATGTTAGGGGATCAGTAGATAGCAAAGAAATGATAAGGGGTCGCATCTATGGTTAGTTGATCATGGAGCAGCTCAAGAGAGTCATGTTGTTGGACTGGTCTAGCGGTGTACTTGTCCTTTATGAACAGAGAGACCTCCTCCCTTTTTTATCCTGAGCTGATGGGGATTGAAATGTACGAAAGGAATTGTACCTTTTGAAAGCTGGGGTGCTCTCTATGGTTTTGAACCATGTTTCTGTGACTACACATATGTCTGCGTTCAAGGGTGAAGAGTGCTTCCAGAGACTGTGATTTTTTTACTTAAACTTCTATCACTGAACAACAGTACCTTTAGGTGGTTGAGAGTGATTTTTGTTATGTTGGAGGGTTTAACAACTTAGCACAGCCTAAAATAAGTCATTGTGGGGATAGATAAAGTTTTTGCCAGTATCTGGAAACCAAGTGGTGATGAGTGCAAACCATGTCTGGCAAAGCATCATGGTTTGTCGATCATGTCTCCCCAGGCTGACAGATACTGGATCCACTTGTGCTGACACCAGAAATTATACTAATTGTTGAAGTCGATCATTTTTTTCTGGTACTGTGGCATCATCATTGGTGAAGGTAGGATGCTATTCAAAGCTAGATTCATACTTGCCATCGACACAGTCAGAGACCTCCATCATGTCTGCCTTCATATAGTCCAGTGAGGTATGTCTTAGGTCGTTTATGCCCATACGGTTTAAATACTTAAGTGCATGTGTGATCTGATGGATCCTGGTACCATACAAACAACTCACTGTGATCTTCTCCTTGTTTAGTCTGGAATCAGGGAAAGCAGTACATCTTACAATGGAATCCCCAATAACCAGAATGTCTTGCTGTGTGGAGTGTTGCTTTAAGACTTGGAGGCGGGCTGCTACGATTTTCAGAGTTATGTGTTGTGTAAGCGCCATCTTCTTTGAGTGTGACCGGGACAATAACAAATGCTTCTAGGAGGTCCTGGAGGTTTGGGTAGAATACATGTGCGTACCTCTGCATATGTCGGTCTGTGTGTTTGTTCCTTAGTGTTGGTAGTGAGTGTTTTGTGTGTAACGCTGACTACCTGGTTTGCTTTTTTCTGTAGGCATGCGAGAACTTTGCCCCCAATGACATTGTGTATCTACATCTCTCACACATTGTGTTTGTCTGTTCTAAAATTTAGTGGTTGTCAGTGAACATGAGGCAGCTACTACACTGTTTCAGGATGCCCATATCTACCAGGCCAGAAACAAAGATGACAGAGAAGCGCCTGTCCATTACATCAGATCTTTTAGAAGATGTGAAGGAGTAGGGGAGAGTCACTTAAAGGTCTAAGTGAGAATGTTTAGTAGTATATTATGGGATGACCTGTAGTGATGCTTCCTTCTGTGCAAATGGGCAGCTCTTCAAGCAGCTATGAACAGTAGGCAACTATGAACAGCATATCCTATAGAGGATTTTAAACTGGAGAGGTTTGCATATATACAAGGCACAGGTAACAGCATTTGTGGAAGCTTTTATACCAGCAGGATGAAAGACTTTTCCACAGTTAAGCCCTCAGGCCAATCAGATAAAACTGAATAAGCCTTCCACCAGCAGTTCCCAACTCGGATGGGTTGAATCAGTCCTCTGCTCCCACCAGAGTACAGGATAAAACCCTCTTACAGTAGACTCCCTCTTATCCGGCCTCTCTAACCGGCCATCAAATTTCTATCACAGTTCTAGCAAAAGCTAACAGAGAAGAACAGCACTTTTGCCTCCTCTAGGCTAAATAATGACAAATATTTGAGTTTTAGACTTAAATGCATACTAACAAAAACCCTGTTATTCTAGCTGATTTATAACTATAAATGCTACCTTGTATGCCTTTTCTGATTAACCAGCCATTCGTTTATCCAGCCTCAGGTCCGGTCCCAGCAAGACCAGATAAGACTGTGTCTACCATAATGTAAAACAAACTGGTTTTGAGCTCAAGTGCAATAACATCTGCTTTACAACAAAATGCAGAAGGCCTGCAGTATCAGGAATCCTTGGAAATAAGTTCTCACAAACCCTGAAAAATGTTCCTAAATACAAAATACAGAACAATGTGGGCAAGCGTAGGAAAACTTCTATAAGCACAGGGAAAACTCTGCAAAACTTAGAAATATTTTGGCAAACTCAGAACAGGTTTTTGCAGTATCAGAGGAAGTTGGGAAATATCAGGATGCTGTTAAAATGACCTAATACCAGTACAGTAAAACAGATGACATTTTTTTAACAAGTCCATGCTAAAAAACAGTGACACATTCAAACAAATTAGCACAGGATATGAAACCTAGAATCTGAACATACTCCCTGGCATATGCCAGAATCTGGATGGAAAATGTCAGAAACAATTTCTAATTAAATCCCACTTTGTCTTGAGGGGGAAAAGCCATCATGAGGGATTCATCTAGAAGACACCCCATAAACATCCTCCGAGATGGAATAAGAAATATATTCCCTATAGTCTCCCAAAATTCCATAGTAAGAAAACATTTTTTACCCAAGCCAGAGATTCTTGACAAATTGTAAGTCTACAAAAATAAGGAAGTCAGGTAAATATCAAAAAATGCAAATGCCCTAAAGCTGCAATAGGCTATTACAGGAGCCAGGCACTTTGTAACCATTCTTGGAGCTGCTGACAACCCAAATAGTTAAGAAAGAACTGAAAATGTAAACCAAACACAGAAAACACAAGCAGCACAGGAAATCTTTGAGAAATAATAGGCGGTGATAAGGTTTTAAATCCAGAGTTACTAGAAAAATGAGGGGTGGAATAAGAGTTGACAGACTGTACAGAAAGTATTCTGAATTTTGGGATTTTGATTTGAAGGTTTAAGAAAAGAAAGGTCTAGGATGAATCCTCCAGGTTCTTTCTTTCTCTGGGCAACAGAAAGATCCTTGAATAAAAACTTTACAAATTTGATCAAGTGCAACATATTCTATAACTCATGAGATAACATTAAGAAACAGCAAGGTTTAATGAAATAAATGTAGAGGAATCCCTTATCCCTTGAAAAGTATGAAGGGAATCCCACAGCCAGTTGTGTGCTTTCTGAAGGATTCTCAGAACCCAAATGTACAAAGTTACCTAGTACCACAAAGAGAAGTAAAGACCACACTTTTGGAAAGCTTTACTGGAAAGCCAGGGTGGAGAGGGGAAAATATAAGGTGACCTACAGTCAATCTACTTTTTCAAGACTGTCCTTGGTTTTGGGGTTTTGAACCTCCTTGCTATTGTTTTGTGAAATTTTATCTGCGCCTTGCTGGGATTGTTTATTTTGATTCCTATAACCTGAAATAAAAGGAAAGTTTATATCAGTGTTTGACAGAAGATGGTTGTCTGAGAAATTACTGAAGCATCTGATCTAAGGCTTGAAAAAGAAATTTGCAACTATTGTCCAAACGTATCAAATGTATCTGCAGTTCTGCTTACAATGGAAAACTTCAGGAAACCAAAAGACCATATAGTAAAATGCAAAAATTTATTCTAGCGCCTCAGTGTAACCACCTTCAAGGAATAACACAAGTACAAAAAACACACCCTTCTTATACATCCATAAATTACATTCAATTAATTAAACAATTAATTTACTTAAAATTATTAATTTAAAGCAAACACTTCAAATTCAGCTCATTATTTAAGGCTCTAGGTACCAAAGTTTTATATTTTAAAATATATATGCTTTCCTTATACATCAATTTTTGTCTTAATGCATTTTCATTCTTCTCAATACACAACGGAGTAGAGCTTTCCTTTAAAGGAGCTTCCTCAGCTTCCTTTGTGTCATCGGGGGGGACCAGCTATTGTGCGAAGTACGAAAATGAAGAGTTTTCTGAACTACCACAACCCCAACGACCAGAAGGTAGTTTCAGAGCGAGGAGAACCGTAATAAACACCAACACAGCCATACAAGGGGCCGAAATTTATTTATTTAACATTTGTTGACTGGGAAAGTTCGACTAGGACATAGCCTATTTTCAGCAGAGGCCCGGGGAGATATGCTCCAGATGAAGGTCTTTGGATTGTGGGAGGAAACAGTACCCAGAGGAAACCCATGCGAACGCAGGGAGAATATGCAAACTCCACACAGAAGGCACCCCAGCTGAGAATCGAACAAGAGAACCTCTTGCTGTGAGGTGACCACGTTAATCGCTGCACCATTACGCCTTACACCATTAATGAACCGTAAGCAAATGAGAACCAGAGAAGGGACTTTAAACATGGACAGGTTAACGGACAACACTACAATAAAAAGTTTAGACGATGGTGTAACCAAGGTATGTACTGTTACTAATATTGTGTTAAATTTATCGAATTGTATTCTGACTGAGGAACAAGTAACGGTTTTAAATTTTCACCTCAAGTTTGTCCCTACGGTTATACCGAGGGCGCATGTAGTTAAACAGGAAAATTAGGGCGCATGTAGTTAAACAGGAAAATTTCAGGTTTATTCGTAAACTGCACTTGAAATGTTATTTTCGTATGCAAAAAAGTGGTAGAGTAAATGTGAATAGTGATATGCAAACATATAGTGATTCAAATGAAAGTTTTTATTCATGTGAGGATGAAATGTATGTTGATTTAAGCAACAATGATTTAAATGCATACTGTAAAATGGATGTTTCTGACACGTTTATTCCTCCTTTTGAAAATGTACATGTTAAACAGTTTGGTACTATGATAGGTTTTGGGGGTGATAGTATATGTGAAGAAACCTTGAAAAATAAAAAACACACAGTATAATTTAACCTTTAAAGAATGACAAGCATTAAAGGAGTTACAAAATAGAAAGGATTTAATAGTTAAACCAGCCGATAAAGGCAACAAGATAGTAGTAATGAATATAGTCCAATATTATAAAATGTGTATGGAACATTTGGAAAATAATGAAGTATATGAGAAATGTACCATAGAGGTGTATGAACAGGCTTTAACTAAATTTGAAATAATGTTGGACAAATATGTTAGACTGGGATATTTTACTGAAAAGGATGTTAAAAACAGGTTATTTGATAGAAATAGTGAGAAAGCTATATTTTTTTTGCTTGCCAACGGTAAGCAAAAGATTAATTGACCCCCCCCCCCCCACCAGGTAGACCTATAATTTTAGCATGTAAATATTTTCTTCATAACACTGGTATAGTACTACACAATATATTACTACCATATGTTCAAAAATCTCATATATATATATATATATATATATATATGTATATATATATATATATATATATATATATATATATACACACACACACACACACACACACACACACACACACACACACAGGATAGTCCTGATTTTCTCAAAAAGATATCCCCTTTAGTTTGGAATGAAAAAAAGTACTGGTTGGTACTTGATGCGAAGAGCTTATAAACCTCCATTAGACATGAGGATGGGTTGAAAGCTATTAAATACTTCCTGGGTGATACTCCCTTCACACATTTTGTTTAGGGAATAGTTTAATTTTTGTTTAAAGAATAATTACTTTTATTTTAACAACCATATGTATAGACAGAAACAAGGCATGGCAATGGGGGCAGCATTTGCCCCCATGTATGCCAATATGTTTATGCCATTCTTTTAAGTCACATTTTTATGGAAGTTAGATTTTATGAAAAAAATGTTAATTTTTATTTTCGTTATATTGATGACTTGTGTGTATTGAGAAGAATGAAAATGTATTAACACAAACATTGATGTATAAGGAAAGCATATATATTTTAAAATATAAAACGGTACTTAGAGGCTTAAATAATGAGCTGAGTTGGAAGTGTTTGCTTTAAATAAATCATTTTAAGTAAATTAATTAATTGTTTAATTAACTGAATGTAATTTATGGATGTATAAGAAGGGTGTGTTTTTTGTACTTGTGTCATTCCTTTAAGGTGGTTACATTGAGGTGCTAGAATACATTTTTGCATTTTACTATATGGTCTTGTGGTTTCCTGAAGTTTTCCATTGTAAGCAGAACTGCAGATACGTTTGGGCAATAATTGCTGCAATTCGTGGAGTGAGAAGGAGTGAACAGAAGAGTGGTTGTAGTGAAAAAGAAATTTGTTTGGTCTGGAAAACCTTAAATGATTCAACAGATTTTCTGGGGGAAGACTCAGGCAATCTACTACCTGCATGGAAAGCATCCTTTAACGCTGGCAAAACAGGATGGACATCTGCCAACTGTAGCAAATCATAATATAGCTTTGCTGGGACTCTTAATATTTCTTTTTGTTTCCACTGAAATAACTCATTCATTCTTGTTATATCAGAAAAAGACAACTCTTCTAGTGGGGAATCTGAAGAAAAACTTTCCTCAAAGTCAGAGTAACCATTCTGCGGAGTAGGAACTTGATAAGCACAGTACAAGTTGAATTCCTGTCCCTGAGACTGAGAATCATAATTCGAGAGAAAGGGAAATCTTTTCATTTTAAATAAAGGGAAGCCTCATAATTTAAAAGCTGAAAGCCATTAAAAAAAACCCATTAGCAAAACCCAGCTAATTTTCTTTGTTTGTCCTAGGTGAAGGGGTACAGGTGAAGAAAATTATAATTTTAGGTTTCCTTTTCCCTGGGAGACTCTACTGAAAAAGAGCACCCTTAAGAATGGTCCTTTCCCCATGAATAAAGATTCCCAGAGTGGCTCTGTAAAGGAACAACTTCAACTCCCTCCTCCATTGCAGACAACAGTGGTTCTCCTTTGCCTGAAGATGACAGCAAAACAGCTGCAGACTTCAGAGGTCATGCCTCTCAGTCCAAAGTGGCTTCCCAAGGAGCTGCATCAAGAGGACTGAGAGACTGCATAATCAGTCTACACAGCAATAAGACAGAAGGAAATGGTGATACAGAAAGATCTGGAAAAATAAATCAGGAGATAGTACTAACATGGGGCAACAGAAAACATCTCAACTCTCCTCTACTGCAAGTAATTACAATAGAAATTAGGGGAATCTTTTCAAGTAAAGAGCTAAAAAGAAACTGAAAGCAAGATACAATATCAATTGGAGGACCACAGAAAAACTGCAGCAGCAAAAATATCAGAGTGGAACTGGATAGACCAAGATTCACAACTAAGATATTGCCATGAACCGCTAAATGCAGAAAGTGGAAAAGCCTGGGAAAAGGCCAAAGAACAATATAACAATATAATTTATCTAAGAACAATTTTGTGTGTGTGTGTGTGTGTGTGTGTGTGTCGGGGGGTGGTGGTGGTGGTGGTGGGGGGGGGGGGGGGTTATGGAGATGCTTAGGTTTGCAACCAAGCCCAGTAAATATAGAATATCATAATGGAAGTGTCAACACATTTTTAAACTAGTACACTTGCACAGTTCCCAATGGCAAAAGAAGAATGCTGGACATGTCAAATCATGGCCAGTGTGAGGTAGAAGTATATATTCTAGAGCTGTAAAGCTTTGGTAGGTTATAAATTATTTTATTTTACATTTATTGACTGGGATAATCCGACTGGATACATGTCCATTTTCAGCAGAGGCCTGGGGAGAAAAGTTCCAAGGTCACCAAAATTAGATTAAAATACAGTATATACGGTAGTTAACTTATTTTATTTTACATTTGTTGACAGGGAGAGTCCAACTGGATTACAAGTCCATTTTCAGTGGAGGCCCGGGGAGAAAAGCTCCAAGAGAACAATTTTTTGCAAAACATAGTTTTAAGGACAGGCATTTGACATACAATTTCCATAGAAGAGACTCTGACATACGTATTAACTATTAGATAGGATACATTAGTTCTCTACAATATAATATTACATTTTAGAAGATATTTTTGTTATAAGTTTGTACTGTTAGTTGTTGCTTAGATCTCTGTGGAAACTGTTTTGTCCCACCCACCCTCTCTATTTTTGGTTTGTAGTTTAAATTTGGTGGCTTTTGCAGTTGCCCGCCCCACTGTAGATTTGATCTGGGACACTGCCCCAGTCCCATCTCTTTACCACATTCTACCTAATAAACTCTTTCTGCACTTGTTTTTAGTCCTTTTTAATTTAACTGCATTTTTTAAACTGTGTTTGGTCTAATATTGCTACATACTCAAGTGTGCTCGCTTGCACTGCACATGAATTGTTTTTACTACTGTGTTTGCTACTTTTCTGTAAAAAACTGTAAGCCTGTTTCCTACCTTTCCTGTAACTAGTGTTCGAGATACAGATTTGCCGTACCCAGGACTGTATTTAAGCTGCTGAGCCTCCCAAGCCTTTCTGTGTTGGAGGGAAGCCTTCTAGCTTAACAGAGGGAGTGGTAAGCACTAGGTAACCTGTCTACCACATAAGGAGTGGTTCTGGCCCAGAAATTTTAGTTATTGGCTGTTTGGGCAATCTTCCATCTCTCTCAACTTTCTGATTTGAAAGCCTGCATTTGCACTTGTTTCTGTCCTGTAACTCGTCTAGTGCAGATACAGATTTAGTTTTAGCACTTAAATTTGCTTATTCATGCTCAGCACATGTTCAGAACTTGTAAGCACTAAATAAGCTACTAATTACTATAACACTCAGTCTTCCTCATTACCTAGAGGAAAACAGTTTTTGTACTTTTCTCACTTGCTTAGAGGAAAACAGCTCTTGCACTCGCTTTCCTCACTTATCTAGAGGAAAACAGTTTTTTATTCAGGCATGTCCAAGGGTCAGCTCCCAGTCTTCTCTCCTATCTGATGAATCTGGGCATCTTGAGGCAATGTAGAAATTGCCTCATGTACACAGACAACCCTCTTCCTACCACCCAACACTACAACCTGTGAGAGATGCACTTATCTAGCCAAACTGGAGGAAAAGCTCTCTCCAACCAAGACTGAACTCGACAGTCATGAGGAGAAGGTAAACATGTGCACCACACCACACTCATCACATAGTCTCACTAAATTTACACCACCAAAATCCACACATAGTAACACAAAACCATTCACGGAGGTGCTCAATAATAATCTGTCTAAGCAACAGAGACCTCCAAAGCAGAAACGCAAGCAACCTCCATCCCCCAACACAATCCAAATGACACATAGCCCACAGACTTAGTGTGCCACTCAACCACAGCCAATAAGGCAAAACAACGTACCCAACACACTAGTTATAGGTGACTCTATAGTCAGGCACACTGATGTCCCACTCACCAGGCTAAACAAGGAGAAGGTTACTGTCAGCTGCCTGTCGGGTGCCAGGATCCGCCACATAACCCATGCACTCAGGTCACTCCACAACAAGTACAAATATGACTCTGTCGTTGCCCATGTTGGTGTGAATGACCTGAGACGTACCTCCCTGGACTACATGAAAAGAGATATGGAAGAGCTCTCCGATCTTGTAGCCCAGGCAGGTATGACCCTAGCTCTGAGTAGCAGTCTGCCATCACCCAGAATGATACCGCAGTACAAAGACAAAATGATGGACTTCAACAATTGGCTAAGCTTCTGGTGTCATTCTAAGGGTATCCAGTATCTGTCTGTTTGGGATGACATGGTCGACAGACCATGATGCTTTGCCACAGATGGCCTGCACCTGTCGCCCCTGGGATTCCAGATACTGGCTAAGGCTCTTGCTGCCCCTATAGTGCCTTTTTTAGGCAGGGTTCAAATAACAAATTCACCACCATAACAGGAACAGGCTAGAAAAACTGAGGGTAATGCTACTCAATGCTAGAAGTCTAAATCTCAAAATGCACTCGCTTGAGGCACTCCTTAAAATGGAGAACATAGATATCTGTGCAGTGACTGAGACCTGGTTCAAGGCTCCAGAGAGCACCCCTGCACTACCAGGCTGCAACTCATGCCACACCTTTCAGCCATGTAACCTGGACCGAAACACCAAAGGCGAAGGTGTGTCCATATTCATTAAGGATATCCACACCTCCAGGCTAGTTTGCTCAGCATAATGCATCCGAGGTTATCCAAGTACAACTAACTCTGGGCAAAACTGCTATCCAAATTGTAGCTTGCTACAGATCCCCCACCATGCCCCAGGATTCCCACTCCTCTTTTCTTGATGTACTGGAAAATATTAGGCTTCAACCAAACACCCTAATAATGGGTGACTTCAACTATCCCACCATTAACTGGGAAAACTACTTGTGTACCAACTCCTTAGCTCAACGCTTTCTGGAATTCATAAACTCCAATGCCCCAGATCAACTTATCCACATCCCCACCAGGGGCAGCAATATCCTAGACCTAGTCATTACCAACATGAGTGACCGGTGTTCCACACCTGAAGTCAACTCCTCGTTGATCTGATCCGTCCATAAGCTTATCACCCTTGATATCCACATCCCGCTCCCACCCCCCATTAAGGAAACCACAGTAAAAAATTTCTCCAAAGCCAACTTCATGCTTCTTAAGACAGAAGTGGTGAACTTCATGACACCCATGCAGATGGACAATACAGTTACAACTGCTGAATCCTACACAACTGCACTCTATAAGCACTTACGAGTGCATGGATCGTGCTATCCCAAACAGAACCAAGACACTATCCTCCGGAAAAAGGAAGCCAATCTGGTGGTCCCCTGCCATAAACAAACTGTACAACAGAAGGAAGAAACTGTTGCAAAAGAGAGTAAAATCCCATGAATGGAGGAGCTCCCTGGTTAGCCTAAGTAAGAAGCTGAGATACCTTATAAGATCCTCCAAAGCTAGCTACGAAAGCAAAAAAATTGCCACTAAATCCAAGGACAACCACAAAGCATTCTATAACTATGTCAAGAATCTAGATGGCAACACCCAGATCTTCTCTGAGTTACAGCACAAAGGCACGAAAATTACAGAACCAACTGATATTGCCAACATCCTGGCAGATCGGTTCAGTGCTAACTTTACCCCCCTCTCACCCCCTAAAGGGCCCATATCTATACAGGAAGAATGCAGAGTCCCTGTAATTACAACTACGCAGGTAAAAGCTGCACACTCTAAAGCCAAACACGCAGCATCCATGGGACCGGACAACATCCCAGGCTGCGTTTTACACGAACTTCAGGATGACCTGGCTCCCCACTTAATCCTCATGTTCAAGAATAGCCTCACATCAAACTTTGTGCCCACTGAATGGTGCACAGCAACAGTTATCCCACTCCACAAAGGGGGAGCCACCACTGATCCCAGGAACTATCAACCTATTAGCCTGATGAGCCTGGTTTGCAAGGCCATGGAACGTATCATCATGGAACTCATAAACAAAGACATTGGTAACCTCCAAACTCTGGATCCCATCCAGTTCGGGTTTGTGAAAGGCAGATCATGCCTCCTGAACTTTATTAACTTCTTTGAGGCAGTCACCAAAGCCGTGGATGAGGGTAAGGTAGTTCACACAGCCTATCTTGACCTCGCCAAGGCTTTCAACACCATCCCCCATTCTGGAATTATAGCTAAACTCACTAAACTAGGTATAAATCCCTGTGTCACAAGATGGGTTGCCAACTGGCTCACTGACAGAACCCACACTGTAAAAGTTGCAGACTCCAATTTTGACCTCAAAGCAGTGACAAGTGGAGTACCACTGGGTTCCGTCCTGGGACCTCTTCTGCTTGGTATAGTACAGGCTAAAACAAAAGGCCTCTGGCTAACTAAGTTCGCAGATGACTGCAAACTAGGAGCATTGTCAAGTCCCGAAATGATGTGGACATCCTACAGAAGGGCCTCACTGAGACAGATGCCTGGTGTCAGAGCCATGGCCTCAAGCTCGATGCCAAAAAGTGCAGTGTCATCCCCTTTGGTAAAAACTCTGTACCCATGAACTACCACATAGACAGCAATCTACTTAACACCGAATGCATGATAAGAGACCTTGGGACCCAGGGTAGACAGTAGTCTCTCCTTTGATAGTCACATCACCACAGTAGTCAGGAAGTCCTACTTGGCACACCTCATCATAAAAGGGTTCTCATCCAGGAAAAAAAGAGGTCATTGTTCCCCTCTACTCGACACTCATTAGACCCATTATAGAGTACAACGCCCCTTTTGGAATGTACCTCACAAGACATCTGCAGCAGCTGGAAAGGCCACAGAAGTACCTCACAAAGAGGATTACTGGCCTCAAACAAATGCCCTACACGGTCTGCCTCAAAAAAACTCCAGCTTTACTCCGTAGCATATCGCCTACTCTGAGGTGATCTCTGCCTAACGAATAAAGCTATGTCAAACCCTGTTGGACATGCTACACCTAAAGAAATCCCAATCCCTCTGAGCTACATGCTCTAGGGACCTAAACCTTGTCACCACAATAAACAGGACATGCTGGAGGGATAGATTCCTGTCCCAGAGACTTCCTATACTCTGGAACAAGCTACCCATCTATTTCAAGTTCTTCATTAGCACTCTTCAAGAAAAATCTTGATGAGTGGATGGGAAATAGGAAATACACCCTGGGGATCACTTCTGTGTCTCTGCTCGACAGTGGTACAGGAAAATAACTTTCTTGGGTGGCGTAAGTCATGGAACCTTGTTGGCTAGGCTTACGCAGGCCCTTGGGCCGATAGCCTAGTACCTACCTATGAACCTAAGTTTAGGATTCCTGTGATAGATTTACTATCAGAGTAAAAGCAGAGAGATGTAGAATAAGGCTCAGAGAGAGCAGATGACACCTGTTTTAAACTCACTTTGTAGGATGAGGTTTTGCAATGATTATGATTTGGACAAAGCAGACTGCTCGGAAGTCTTGTGGTGGAAAGGCTCCTTGTAAACAGCTTGCTACAAAGGCTGCTCGCAAAAAGTGCTCCAGCTACCAGTGGTGTTAAGAAGCCTCATTGTTACCGGCTGAGCACTGTTGCTCTCAGAGAAATCCGTCGGTATCAGAAGTCCACCGAATTACTTATTCGCAAGCTTCCTTTCCAGCGACTTGTTCGGGAGATTACCCAGGATTTCAAGACAGATCTTCATTTCCAGAGTTCTGCTGTCATGGCCTTGCAGGGGGCAAGCAAGGCTTATCTTTTAGGCCTCTTTGAAGATGCTAATCTGTGTGCTATTCACACTAAGAGGGTAACAATCATGCCCAAAGACATTCAGCTATCACGGCACACTCGAGAATGAGCTTAAAATCTACACAACCAGTGGACCCCATATCTAAGCAAGCAATAAGGTTTATGATTACAATTTTTACAGAGGTTACATATCTACGTAAATAACAGTAGTTCTGGGGTTAATGAAAATCAGAGAGTAGGTTTTCATTAAGTAGTTCAAGTCAGCTAAGCATACTCATACAGTTATTTACAGATACAGTATTTACAGTGGTTACATGTCAAAACACATTAGAGTTAAACAAGGTAAAGGTCAGGATAGTGCCACAGATGAGCCAAAATAACTATATTAGTCTCATTGTCAAGAAGATTTAGTCAGGTTTGCTACATTGACATAGCCAGTTTAATGTCAAATGTTGTTCAAGTCTAGTCTTGAATTTGCTCGGGGAGTTGAGCAAAGTAATTTTGGTTGGGAAGAGAGTTCCAGGATCTGCTACCAGAGTTTGCGAAGAGAGAATCACTGGCAAAGTGTTTAGTTTCGATAGTCTGGACTAGTAATTTATTAGAGGATCGAAGTGGCTGGTGATTGTGATGGGGTAATCATATTTTTAAGAGCAGGAGTATTATCTGAATAGTAAATGATCTTATGGGCAGTTATCATCAGGTTATACTGGCTCACGCTGGGTAGTTCTAGCCACCCAAGCTGGTTTGGTGAGTCCTATAAGGCAGGCCGGTGGCAAATCTGGCAATATGGTTATAGCAGATAGTTTATGGAGGACAGATTTGTTTAGATTGGAGAGTATTTGGGATGCATACAGTAGAGTTGAAAGTAGGTGAGAGCGAGCTATGGCAGATCTAGCAGGAGGGGTTAAGAAGGCTTTTATCCTGTAAAGTGAGCCTAGTTTTTTATTGATGGTCTTTATAGACTGAGTAACATGTAGGTCGAATTTGAGATTATCGATTAAAACACCTAGCAGTTTTGTAGAGGAGTCTGGGGAGATAATTGTGCCATTATTAGATTTAATGGTAAAAGTGAATGCAGTAGACCTGTGTGTTGGTGAGAATAGCAACAGTTTGTTTGTTTTGGGATTCAGGATCAGACGATGACCAGAAAGCCAGTTTTCAATAGTGTTAAAGGTGGTTTGTATAGCTGACCACAGTTCGTTTGGAGAAGTGGCTGAGCAAATCAGGGTGGAGTGGTCAGCGTATTGGACTCAGCTGACTGTAGGGATAACAGAATACAGTTCGTTAATGAAGATGGAGAAAAGAAAGTGCCCTAGTATGGATCCTTGGGGTATACCTAGTGTGTTGGGTAGGAGTTTAGAAAGTTTGCTTTGCCAAAGGACAGTCTGTTGTCTATCTTTCAGATAGGATTGGAACCATTGGATGACTATTATCTGGGCAGAATGTTTTTAGGGTATGGATTAGTAATTGGTGACCCACCATATCAAATGCCTTGGAGAGATCCAAGAAGAGGGCTGAGGACATGTTATTGCGGTTGTGATTTAAGGTATCGGAGAAGGCTAGAAGGGCTGAAGTAGTACTGTGGTGCGGTCGGAAGCCATGCTGGGAGTCTGCCATGAGGTTATTCTGAGTTAGGTGATGCATCAATTGTCTATGGATGCATTTTTCCATAATTTTTTGCAAGTGAGGATAGTATTGCTATTGGCCTACAATTGGATAACTTAGTAGAGCTACCTCCTTTGTGAAGTGGGATTACATAGGATATTTTCCAAATAGAGGGGATTCTGGCTTCTGCTATTGTTCGATTGATTAGTATCAAGATGGGGCAAGTAAAGGCATTGGCTGCTTTTTGTAGATACTCGGCAGGGAGTTGGTCAGAGGAGAGAGTAGTTGGTTTCAGTTTTTTAATCAGGGTACAGATGAGGGAGGTGGCAACTGATTGGAATCGAAATGTAGGTTGGTTTCTGGGGGTGTTGATTTCATGACGGGGGGGCTGGGAGGTAGTTGGCTCGTTAGGGCTTGAATTGTCTCAGTAAAGAAATGGTTAAAACTGTCAGACTTCCTCAGGAGGTTTATCAATGGAGGCTGTGGGGAATGGGGTGGAAGTTTGTCCAGGATGTAATAGTTTGTTTATACCTGCCCAGAATTTCTGAGGCTTGTTATGATTTACTTCCTGTACATTATAGTAGTAATTTTTTTTTGTCTAGTAGAATGGATTTTTTTAATGACGTTCCTCTGTTGCCTATATGTAATGTGGTCTTGGGGGGTCTTTAGTAGTTCGCCATAATGTCCACGCCTTATTTCTGAGGGTGATTTTTTGTTTGGACTCTTTGGAAAGCCATGGTGCAGTTTTTGCCTTAGCTCTTGTTTAACGTACGGGTGCATGAGAATCAAGGATTTCTATGAACTTGTTGTTAAAGTATGCGACTGCTTCATCGAAGGGGAGGTGTCTTAAAATTGACCATTTACATGAGTTTAGCTCTTGTTGGAATTTGGTGGGGTTAAAGTTTTTATTGTTTCTTACCATTCTAAGTAAGGGTTGTTGGGGGTTAATGGTTTTGTGCTTAATAATATAGGTGGGAAGGTGATTGCTTAGGTCATCAGGGAAGGTCCCAGAGGCGTACAATTGCGGATGACTATTTATAAGTACCCAATCAAGTATGCTTTCTTTTTGGTTTGGTTTAGCTATCCTGGTAGGGGTTGGGATGACTTGTGAGAATGCATGCAGGTTGACATGGGTTGTTGGGGAGTCTGAGGAACAGGTTTTCCAGTCAATGTTGAGGTCTCCGAGTAGTATGGTTTCTTGGGGGTAGTGAAATGTTAGCCAGTGAAGGGTATCTTTAAGTGTGGCTACATTATTACCTGGGGGAATGTACATACAGATGATATAGATACATTTATTTTTATTAATTTGTAGTTTGGTGGCAAGAATTATTGAGTTGTTAATTTGAGGTGGTTGTATAGCTTCAATGATGACGTTCAATGCAGATTTATATAGAACAGCAACCCCATCCCCTTTTCTGGAAGCACGATCCAGCCTGTATATTTTATACCCAGGTGGTAGCACTTCATTGTCTGTAATGCTAGGTTTTAGTCAGGTTTCAGACAAACAGAGAATCTCAGGGGAGTGGATAGCTAGGAGTGCATGGCGTTCATGTACCTTGTTGTTAATACTTCTAATCTTAAGGTGACAGGCCAGTAGAGAGTTAGCTGGCCTATCAACTGTAGGTTTATAACTTGGATTACAACTGGGGGGGTAGGTTTGACTGAAGTGGATGGGCCGGGGTTGGGGTGGATGTCACCATCAAGTGTTAGATTAGTTTTAAACCTAGTGATGCGTTTCAAGAGTTTATTTATGAGTTTATAATAATGTTTTAATTTAGAACTAATGCTTCTGGGATTCGCGGGTTGATAGCGAGAGCAAGGTGCAGGGCTGGACACTGTACTGTAACATTGGTGAAAGGTGGAAGGGCTTACAGTTGGGGAGAGAGTATGGCCTATTGGGTACTGATATCCAGTGAGATACTGGTTTTCATACAGGATGAATAGATAAGGGGTCAGCAGAATGGTTAGTAAGGAGAAGTACAGCACTATGTGTGGAGGAGTGTGGTAGTTAAGGGTCTGGATTGTTTGGGTAGTCCAATACCAAAAGAAAGGATGATAGATTTAGAAGTAATAGATTGGGGATGGAGAAAGTATGTTAGGTGGATGCTGATAGGTTCTTATAGATGGGGATGTGGATATGTAACTTTAAATTTAGTGGTACTGGGGGCAGGGAGAGGAGCGGAGCGGGGCTAACACTGCCTACAAGTGTTTTCTAAGGCTTCCTGGAGCAGTAGGTAAGTATTTAAAGATCAAGTTTAACAGCTGTACTGTAAACTGTATTTTAAGCTCTTTAATGAATTTGCTAGGTTTAGAGTACGATTTTCAGGGTTCTAAGGTGGGAAACCAATACGTTAGTGTAATATTCAGGGTTTTGTAAGCTTAGAAAATAGTGTTGTAGAGTACAAGGGGTAACTGATTTAATTAGAGCAGGAGGGAGCCAAATTACTATGTGGGACAGACTATAGGTGCTTTAGACCTAAGTCAGCAGTGTACATTTGCAAAGGATTACAGGTTTAGGTATTAACCTTAGCAGTTTGTTGTGGTCTGACTTCAGATATGCGCAGTTTCTGCGGGGTAGCGTCCTTCAGGTAGGAGAGCCCTTTTAGTCAAGGTATTTTGAGGGGGACTACCTAAAAATAGAAATACAGTAAAAAATAAAATCCTTACAGGCACACAAACCTAACCACTGTGCAAGCAAACATTTGATCTTTCACTTCAACTACGGTATTTTACAGCTTCGTACAGCTACAAGCACTATAGATGCTTTGTTTCCTTAATAAAAGGCTGCAATCAGAGTTAATCTGTGCTGGCTTTGGTTTTACTGTAAACTAAATGAGGCACAACACAAAATATGCTAGTAATTAAATTAAACAGTCCTTTGGACATGCAGGCTGCTAATATTGCTAGTAAACTGTACTTTGGAGCACAAGCATGCTGCTTGTTCCACTTGCAGCGTTTTTCCTTATGCAGCTAACAAACTTAATAAACCTCTGCACAATAGTTTGTAAATTTCTGCATACACTGTTGGAAACTCCTGGTGTTCTGGCTGAAGTGTGATTTTCAAACAATCTGGAAATATATCGCGGATTGATAAGTATATTTCTTGGCATTTTAACCTTTCAGAGTTCTGCATTGTCTTAATTTGGCCTGACTGAATTATTTTATATATTTTCTGGTATTGTTTACAGTTTCTCATCTGTCTTGATTATTTTACATATTTTCTGGCATTGTTTTCTGTTTCTCATCTGTCCTGAAACTGTTTCCGCTCCCCCAACCCTATTCTTGTGGTGTTATAGTTGTTGACTTTGCAGTTGCCCGCCCCTACTGTAAATTTGATCTGGGGCACCCCCTCCCAGTCTGGTGTTCACTCTACTTAATACAGAGAGAACATATGAGAAGGACAACCCACTTAGGTTCTTAACCTCAAATTTTTCTTCTGCTCCTTTTTCCTCTCTCCTTGCACTTTACTAAAAACAATGCACTTTATTTTGCTTTTGTCTCTTCTTAAAAGTACTTAATTGCATTTATTCTGCTCCATTTATTACTGCTTGGTAGTAGCCTGATTAAATTGTAACCATTACTCTAAGCCTTTTGGTTTAAGCACTTGGGCTCCAGACCAGTTTTACATTAAGAAGGTTTATGGTCTGCACTGTTGTGGCAGGACAGGTAGCTTACATCCTTCTAAGTTGGGAATTGCTGATTGAAAGCTCAGTGTCCGTTATTCTAAAAGTGTATTAGCTCTGGTTAAAGCACTTGGGCTTCGGGACAGTTATTTTACATTAAGAAGGTGTGGTCTGCACACTTGTGGGAGGAGAGGGTAGATTCTGCCCTTCTGTGCTGGGAGTTTCTGGTTAAAGGCTTATTGTGCCTGCTTATTTGAACTGTTTCTTTCTGAAATTGGTACACCTTGTTTGCTGTAGCATAGACTAAATTCAGATCTGCTGCATCTAGATTTTGTTTGTATAACTTGAGCACTAATCCAGACCATCTGTTTTTGGGGAAGGTTCCCCTGGACCCTAGTGGCAGGAGTGTGCAGTTAGAACTTGTCTGATCAAAGACTGGAACGGGGCTCAGTTTTTAGCTTATTGGTTAACTGGTTTAAATCAGTTTGCTCATTTGCTACTGTTATATTTAAAAATAAAATACACTTTACGCATCACCGCTTAGCTAGGGTTAAACTATTACAGGCTCCATAAAGTCTGCTCTTCAGATTTTCCCTTAGAACTAGCCAGTTTTTAGTTGTAGCACTAAAATCTGTTTCGTTGAGCTCAGCACTTGTTCAGAACTCGCTGTAAGCACTAAATAAGCTACAAATTCCTACAGCACTAAACTTTCCTTACTTGTCTAGAGGGAAAACAGTTTTTAGTACTTAAATAAGCACCTATCCAGGCATGTCTAAGGGTCAAGCTCACTGTGTTTTCTCCTGTCTACCTAATGAATCTGGGCATCTTGGAGCAATGCAGCAATTGCCCCATGTACAAAGACAACCCTCTCCTCCTACCACCCAGCACTACAACCTGTGAGAGATGCACTTATATAGCCAAACTGGAAGCAAAGCTCTCTTCACCCAAGACTGGACTAGACAGTCAAGAGGAGAGGGTAAACACTTGTACCACACTACACTCATCACATAGTCCATCAAAACCTACACCACCAAAACACACACACAGCAACACAAAACACACATCTACATTCGTGGAGGCTCTCAAAAATCTGCTCAAGCAACAGAGACCTCCAAAGCAGACACGCAAGCAACCTCTACCCCCCCCAACACAACCCAGATGACACAGCCCACAAACTCAGTGTGCACTCAACCACAGCCCATAAGGCATAACAATGTACCCAACACTCTAGTCATAGGTGACTCTATAGTCAGGCACACTGATGTTCCACTCACCAGGTTAAACAAGGAGAAAGTTACTGTCAGCTGCCTGTCCGGTGCCAGGATCTGCCATATAACGCACGCACTCAGGTCACTTCACAACAAGTACAAATATGACTCTATCATTGTCCATGTTGGTGTGAATGACCTGAGACGTATTTCCTTGGATTACATGGAGGGACATGGAGGAGCTCTCCAATCTTGTAGCCCAGGCAGGTATGACCCTAGCCCTGAGTAGCATCCTGCCATCACCCAGAATGATACCACTTCAACAACTGGCTAAGCGTCTGGTGTCATTCTAAAGGGATCCAGTATCTGTCTGCCTGGGATGACATGATTGACAGATCATGATGCTTTGCCAGAGATGTCCTGCACCTGCCGCCCTTGGGATTCCAGATGTTAGCTAAGGCTCTTGCCACCCATATAGTGCCTTTTTTAGGCAAGGTTCACATGACAAATTCACCACCGTAACAGGTACAAGCAAGCAAAATCTGAGGGTAATGCTACTCAATGCTAGAAGTTTAAACATCAAAATGCATTTACTCGAGGTACTCCTTAAAATGGAGAACATCGACATCTGTGGAGTGACAAGACACCTGGTTCAAGGCTCCAGAGAGCACCCCTGCATTACCAGGCTATAATTCATACTACACCTTTCGACCACTGAACCTGGACCAAAACACTAAAGGTGGAGTATCCATATTCATTAAGGATATCCACACCTCCAGGCTAGTTGCTCAGCATAATGCATCCGAGATTATCAAAGTGCAACTAACTCTGGGCAAGACTGCAATCCAAATTGTAACTTGCTACAGATCACCCACCATGCCCCAGGATTCCCACTCCTCATTTCTTGATACACTGGAAAATATTAGGGTACAACCCAACACCCTAATGGGCGATTTCAACTACCCCACAATTAATTGGGAAAGGTACTCATGTACCAACTCTTTTGCTCAACGTTTTCTGGAATTCATAAATTCTAACGTCTTAGATCAACTTATCCACACCCCCAGCAGGGGCAGCAATATCCTAGATCTGGTCATTACCAACATGGGCGAATGGTGTTCCACACCAGAGGTCAATTCCTCGTTGGTTAGATCAGACCACAAGCTAATCACTCTACACATCCACATCCCGCCCCCACCCCCCATTAGGGAAACCACTGTAAAAAAAATTTCTCCAAAGCCAACTTCACACTTCTTGAGACAGAAGTGGCAAACTTCACAACACCCATGCATATGGGCAATAGAGGTACGACTGCTGAATTCTACACAAATGCACTTTATACGCATTTACACAAGTGTGTGGATCATGCTATCCCTAACAGAACCAAGAGGCTATTCTCCAAAAAATGGAAGCCAATCTTGTGGTCGCCTGCCATAAACAAACTCTACAACTGAAGAAAGAAACTGTTGCAAAAAAAAAAAAAAAAAAAAAAAAAAGAGTAAAATCCCATGATTGGAGGAACTCCCTGGTCAGCCTCAGTAAGAAGCTGAGATCCCTCATAAAATCCACCAAAGCTAGTTACGAAAACAAAACTGCCACTCATTCTAAAGACAACCACAAAGCATTCTACAGCTATGTCAAGAATCTCAATGGCAACAGTCAGATCTGCTCCGAGTTGCAGCACAATGGCACTAAATATACAGAACCAACTGATATTGCCAACCATCCTGGCAGATAGGTTCAGTGCTAACTTTACCCCAGTCTTGCCCCTTTACCCCCCCCCCCACCCCCTAAAGGGCCCATCTCTATACCGGAAGAATGCAAAGTTCCTATAATCACAGGTAAAAACCACACTCTCCAAAGCCAAGAACACAGCATCCATGGGACCTGACAACATCCCAGGGTGCATGCTACATGAACTACAGAATGAACTGGCACCCCACCTAAGCACCATGTTCAATCATAGCCTCAACCTCAAGCTTTGTGCCCATTGAATGGCACATAGCGACGGTTATCCCGCTCCACAAGGGGGAGCCACCACGGACCCTGGGAACTATCCACCCACTAGCCTAACAAGCCTGGTCTGCAAGGCCATGGAACTTATAAACAAAGACATTGGTAATCTCCAAACTCTGGACCCCACCCAGTTCGGGTTTGTAAAAGGCAGATCATGTCTCCTAAACCTGATAGACTTCTCTGAAGCAGTCACCAAAGCCGCAGACGAGGGTAAGGTGTTTCACACAGCCTATCTAGATCTCGCCAAGGTTTTTGACACTATCCTCAACTCTGGAATTATAGATAAACTCACTAAACTAGGTATAAATCCCTGTGTCACAAGATGGGTTGCCAACTGGCTCACTGACAGAACACACACTGTGAAAGTAGCAGACTTCAAATCCGACTTCAGACCAGTGACAAGTGGAGTACCACATGGTTCAGTCCTAGGTCCTCTACTGGTATCTACTTTTCTGAGGTACAGGCTAACACAGAAGGTCTTTGGCTAATAAAGTTTGCAGATGACTGCAAACTAGGAGCCATAATCGAAACTACTAACGATGTGGACATCCTACAAATGGGCCTCACTGAGACGGATGCCTAGTGTCAAAGCCATGGCCTCAAGCTCAATGCCAAAAAGTGCATGGTCATCCCCTTTGGTAAAAACTCTATATCCATGAGCTACCACATAGGTGGTAGCCTACTTAACACCAAAAGTGTGATAAGAGACCTTGGGACACAGGTGGACAGTAGTCTCTCCTTTGATAATCACATCGCCACAGTAGTCAGGAAAGCCTTCTATGTGTCACACCTCATTACAAAAGGTTTCTCGTCCAGGAAAAAAGAGGTCATTGTTCCCCTCTACTCGTCACTCATTAGACCCATTATAGAGTACAACGCCCCTTTTGGTATGTACCTCACAAGACATCTGCAACTGGAAAGGACGCAGAAATACCTCACAAAGAGGATTACCAGCCTCAAACAGATGCCCTACGCAGACGGTCTCAAAAAACTCCAGCTTTACTCCGTCACATATTGCCTACTCAGAGGCAATCTCTGCCTGACATACAAAGCTATGTCAAACCCAGAGCTGTTGGACATGCTCCACTTAAAGAAATCCCAATCCCTCCAAGCTACACGCTCTAGGGATCTAAACCTTGTCACCACAACAAACAGAACATGCTGGAGTGATAGATTCCTGTCCCAGAGACTTCCCATACTCTGGAACAAACTACCTATCTATATCAAACAAAGCTCCTCATTAGCACTCTTCAAGAAAAATCTTGATTACTGGATGGGAAATAGGAAATTCACCCTGGGGATCACCTCTGTGGCTCTGCTCGACAAGGGCACAGGAAAATAATTTTCTTGGGTGGCGAAAGCCAGGGTACCTTTTTGGCTAGGCTTATACAAGCCCTAGGGCCAATAGCCTAGTACCTACCTACCTATGAATATCCAGTACCTTGTCCAAGATATTAACAAGTAAAATACGATGCAGCAAATCAGCTGTTTCTAATCATATATAGAAAAAGCACAATGTTATACATGAGCTATCTGCATAGTCTTGGGCAAACATATTTAATTGTTTGCAGAAACAATGTACTTTCAGTGTTCTGTTGCATGTAAGAGGCACAATTCTACTCAAGAGCCGTGCATTATTATTTCAACCCTTTTAACACTTGCGGTTTAGACTAAATGTTACAGTATTCCATGTGTTTTCTCTGAACTGTAATACAATGCTAGAATTAATCAGAAAGGTGCGCTAAATTAGAACTACACAAAATCCTGAAAATGGTATAAAGAAGAGATATCACTCTCACTAAACACAGGATTTTCACAGGCACCACAACACTATTCCTTACATAGCCAAATGATTATCTGCTTTGGTCAATAATGTTATTAGCTTAAAAAATTAACTAGGCAATAGAAAAGTCCCCCCCCCAACACACGAAAAACTGAGGAAGTTGATACAAAGACTTGATGCCAGACTAGAGGACAGCAAGTAGGGAATCCAGGAAAAGATGCAGACAAAATGGGAACTGTAGCCTACATTATATCAGAACTAAAACAGGGTGGGTTAGGGGGCAGGAGGAGGGAAAACACCAAAATGAGAACAAGATTCTGGTGGCATGGAAAGCCCTTAAATGTGAGAAAGAAGATTTCGTAAGAAGAGAACAAAAAAAGCTTTTATTTCAATTCTACTTGAATATTTTCAGTTGTACTGAGCTCTGTGATGATACTGTTTTTTGTACTTTTCTGTATTTTTTGTGGTTTGTTTTAGCCCAAAAAAAGTTAAACTTTTGCAGTTTTTAATTTATTCTGGGAACTTAGTCTTGTAGCTTCATTTGCAATTGTGACAAAATTGTGAATTACTGAAAGATTTGAGACTCATTTACCCATTTACTACTGCATTTTTCCATAAGTAGTGTTACTGGTAAATCTCTGCCTAGTCTGGTGCTGTAGACTGTAGTCTGGACTGCAACTGTGGCAAAACTAATTCTTACTGTAGGATTTGTGCTTCTCTGTTTCAACCAAATTACCTTTTTGCTGCTAAGGTCTTATATTCTGCTCATCATTTGCTGGTTTAAACCTGCATTCCAGTGCCTATCTATGTATTACACTGACACTGTTTCCCCCCCGTTTTTGTGTCCTTCCCAGCCCCCACTGACACATTAAGTACTGCTCCTCCTGTTGTGCCTTAGTTTGTACACTAGTCAGTCTTCTCCGCCCCCACTGTAGAAGCCAAAGTTTCTCAAATTATAACCTACCTGGGGTCATTGACCTCTAGCTCAGAGTCATAGGACATAGAGAACTGTGATTTGCTACGACTTCTGTAGCCACAGAGCTCTGCTATTGGCTTTATTTGATTGGATCCCTCTCTAGCCATTCCACTATAAACAGCGCAGAGCTGCACCCACCCAATGTCTTATTTAAGACTCTAAGAAGGGTGGAAAGCCATGAATTGTGAGAAACGAGCTTTTCATCACAAAGGGAAGAAAGAAAAGCTGCATTAAGCTGTGCTCAGTGCACCACTTCCATTGTACTCACTCTAGAGTGGGTTGTCTGTGCAGCAGCTTGTTTCCTTCCAAGAGACTTACAAAACCTAACCAGCCTTAGAAATCCAGGTCTGAGGCTCAAATAAACTGCACAAAGTGAAAATAAACAAAGCTTTAGGTACAGTATACCCCTGACCAAAACTAGGCATTTCTCCATAACTTACTCCACCCTAACAGCATCTTAAACAAACTGAGCTTCCAAGGATTTACAGTCACCCTTGCCCCTCTAAGTTGCTCCTGTCAAAACCATGAGCCAGCACTTTCCCACTACTTCTGTAGACAGTCTGAGATGAGTATCTTGAGACAGTGTAAGAACGGTTTCATGTTGTCATTGCACCACGCACACCACACCTCACCAGGGCCATCACGATATACACAATCCATCATACGTGGAAGTTCTAAAGGTCTGTTTAAATCTCAAAGACCTCCAAAATGCAACCACGCACACCACACCTCACCAGGGCCATCACGATATACACAATCCATCATACGTGGAAGTTCTAAAGGTCTGTTTAAATCTCAAAGACCTCCAAAATGCAACAGAGGCAGAAAGCACACTCAAAGTTAATCCCATCACCTCACGTAACACAAAGAGTCCCAAAACCACGGATGCTGAGCCCATAAGGCAGGTATCTAACCAACCAAACATTCCAGTTATGACTCCATTTTATGCCATGCAGATACAACTCCTACCAGGCTGAGCAAGGAAGTAGCAAGATAGTTGCTTGTCTGGTGCCAGGATCCATTAGATCACAAGTGAATTCAAGTCCTTGAACAACAAGTACCAGTATGATTCTGTCATAGTACATGTGGGTGTCAATGACTTTAAATGTACCTCTGCATGATATGAACAAACCAAGAAGAAACTTTTGCAGTGTGGAGGGTGTGATGTTCACCTCCTGAATTATGTTAGGCATCTAGTTCATTAATAAGAATCAAACTGTAAAATAGGTGCTACAAAATAATAAAATAGAAAATAGTAGGTAGTCCACAGTTGAGTTAAAAATAGAATATCCTTTACTGAAACACACAAACAAGCGATCCTAGTTGAGTATAATGAAAAGCATTTAAGACATTCATTACTTATATATAATCAGGTTACTTGGAGCAAGGGAGTGGTTAGAGAGAGTGGTTCTGTTAAGAGTGATAAAAGCATTACAATCATAGGTTCATAGGTAGGTAGGTACTAGACTATTGGATCTAGATCATTCTTTTGAATAAGCCCCCCTTCCCCCTTAACACCATAGTGCAATCAGACACTGTACTACCTAAAGCAAACTATAAAGCTAGAGACAATTTAAAATATAATACCAGCTTATTAACACTTTATACAGGCTAACCAAATAATCCAAACTCTATTAAGAAACTAAATGAACTTTGAACAATCCTATAAAGGCAAGCGTGGAATGAGTCCCAAAAAAGACGTTATGTACTTACCATAACGTTCCATCTGTGTTGTCCATTTTCATTCCTCTGACTGATGGGTTTGGATCCAACTTGGCCATTGCAAAAGCTCGTGGCAACTTTCAACTCCCAAGCTTCTCCCTTACCCATACTGCACCACCCCATTACCTCAGATCTTGTTTGCGGATTATAGCAAAAGACTAATATTTTACTTGTATAGAAAAAGGTTTCTAAGCAGAAACAGAGCAGGAAATGGAAGTACAAAGTTATATTTGGACTCATAAAAGGCAATGGAAATACCACAAGACTGGGTCTACACACTTGCTCTTCTAACACTGGATGGGGGTTGGTGGGTAGGGAGTCGAGAAGGAATGAAAATGGACAACATAGATGGAACGTTATATTAAGTACACAACTTCTTTATCTGATGCTGTCAATTTTCATTCCATTCTCAACTGATGGGACAGAGTCCCCAGCGACTAAACCCCAGGGTGGCCTCAAGGAAGGATATTCCTGAGCACCGTTGAGGCAAATGATGCCCTACCTCTAGAAACCAAGTCTAGTTTGGAATAAGATATGAAGGTTCGAGGTGAAGCCCAAGTTGCCGCTGCACAAGTGAAGCTCTGGACAGTGGCTTGCTTAATTTTTTTCCCGTAAAGGAAATAAACAACTGATCTGAAGCCCTTAGTTCTGTGCAAGTAGAAACACAATTGTCTATGCACACCTAGTGAATGCAGCAAAAATTTGCCTTTGTTTGTATAATTTGGGAAGAAAATTGGAAGGTTAGATTGGTTAATGCTGGATTTTGATATAACTTAGGCAAAAAAGATGCATTAGTTCGCAACGTAACTACCTTTTTGACAAATTAGGTAGGGAGGTTTCACCGATAAAGCCTGAATTTCTGAAATGCGTCTGGCCAAAGTAATGGCCACCAAAAACAGAAATTTGAGATTGCAAGTATTTACAGGTTCAAAGGGTGGAAGAACTAAAGCTTGTAGTACCAGAGTTAAGTCCCACGGTGCAGTAGGATCTTTAACTGGATGTCTCGACAGAAGTTTTCCATGTAGAAAGGTCTTGCACAGTTTATGCAAAGCAAGGGAAGAACCATCAAGACCAACATGGAAATTGGAAATTGCTGTTAATTGAACTTTTACTGTAGAAGAACTGGTTCCTTGATCTAAAAGCAATGACAAAAGTCCAAGATAGCATGAATTGGTGCAGAAAAAGAATCCACATAATTTTAGTGCCTTGCACAAATCATTTCCATTTGCTACCATTCGCTTTTATGATAGATGGTTTGAGGGAAGATGATCGAATTCTGTGAACAGGGAGGACAGCGTAGGTTGTCTGGCTATAACTGAAAATGGGGAAACCAAGCCATAAGCTTGGGCTTTGGAAGATCCGGATGAACCATTTCTGTTGGGTGAGACGGAAGGCCTGGAACTGGATCTAGAATCCAGGGTTGATGGATCAAATGAGGCCACAGGAAGGGGAAAGTACAGTTTTGTACCTACCATAAATGTAGATGTCCGAACTGGATAGCATCTGCAGTCATAACAACTGGGTTGTCCTGTCGTCAGGCAGCCCTTCGGTCGGCCGGATTCCAAAGTCTGGGTCCGGCTTCGGCTGATGTCGCACTTCACCCGACGTCATCTCTGCTGGTCTTCGGGTATATCAGCCGACGCCATTTTCCTCAGTGTTTCTTGCCCCAGATGCCAGTTGCCCTCTTGGAAGGCTAAATTTTGGATAAATGCCAAGGTTTCCAAAAAGATAGAAGGCAAACCCAAGAAATAAGCATGTATGTACATATATACAAACAAATACACCTAGCTATTAGGGGGGTAAATACCCTAGGAGTACCACAGAGGGGAAGGAGGGAGGGTAATCCTGACTGCAGATGCTATCCAGTTCGGACATCTACATTTATGGTAGGTACAAAACTGTACTATGTCCTTCATGGATGCATCTGCAGTCATAACAACTGGGTAGAATACCATAGCCAACTAGGGGAGGAGGAAGAAGAAATTATGGTGTGGTAAGTATCCCTTGCAGTACAGCAGTGGCAAACCCTGCTCGGGATCTGGAATACAGAGGTAAATTATAATGCTTGGCAAATGTATGCACGGAGGTCCAAGTAGCCGCCTCAATAATGTCCTTGGTTGCCACTCCTCGTAAGAAGGCTGTGGTAGTGGCTGTTGCCCTTGTGGAATGAGGTCTTATGTTCTGTGGAATTGGTTTTCCATGGAAGGAGTAACAGAATCGTATGCAATTTCCTATCCATTTTGAGATTGTCTGTTTGGAAATTGCTTTTCCTTCTCTTCCTGTTGCATAGGCTACAAAAAGCTGGTCAGTTTTTCTGTTACTTTTGGTTCTGTCCAGGTAGTAGCGTAGCTATGTACATCCAAGGTATGCAGCATTCTTTCCCCTCTGTTTTGTGGGTTGGGGAAGAAGGTAGGTAGGTGAATTGCCTGGTTTAAAGACACTCTGGATACCACCTTAGGCATAAATGTAGGATTAGTTCTCATGGACACTCTATCTTGGTGGAAGATTAGGAAGGGTTGTACTGCCATTAGGGCCTGAAGTTCAGAAACCCTCCTTGCTGAGGTTATTGCCAGTAGGAAAGCAGTTTTCCATGATAGATGCTGTAGGTCTGCTGTTGCTGCTGGTTCAAAAGGCGGGAGTGTCAACTTTTCTAGCACAAAGTTCAAGTCCCAAGCTGGCAGTGGTGGTTTCCTAGGAGGTTTTACATTCTTGATCCCTCTGAGGAACTGCCTGAGTAGAGGATGTGAAAAGACCGGTGGATCAAAGCTGTATTCTGCTGAAATAGCTGATGCATGTATCTTGATGGAGGAATAGGACAGGCCTGTATGTAGAAGCTCTGCCAAATACTCCAGAATGTTAGCAATATCTATATTCGACACGTCTTTTCCTCTTTCAGCACTCCAAATGACAAACCTTTTCCATTTTCCTGCATAGTTCCTTCTTGTTGAAGGTCTGCGGGCTTTAAGGATAATGTCTTTAACCCTTTGGGAAAGATCTGGATTAGTTGCTGCTATGTGATGTTCCATGCAGTCAGTTGCAAGGTTTTTAGGTTTGGATGCATGATGCTGTAGTTGTTCTGAGTTAACATCAAAGGCATCAGGGGTATTGCCCACATTTTGTCCCGAGACATGCTCCTCAGCAATGGGTACCAGTGTTGTCTTGGCCAGTTCGAGCTATCAGGATTATCCTTGGACGTTCCTCCTTGATTTTTAGTAATACCTTGTGTATCAAGGGAAGAGGTGGGAATGCATATGCTGTCAGACCTTTCCAGCTGAAGGAGAGCGAATCCACCTTCCATGCAAGCGGGTGGAATGTCCTTGTGCAGAATTTTTTGAGCTGGTGATTGAGAGGGGAAGCGAATAGATCTGTCTGTGGCATTCCCCATTTCTTTGTGATGGTCTTGAAGATGTCCGGGTGTAGCATCCATTCGTGAGCATCCGAGGTGGTTCTGCTTAATATGTCTGCTAGAGTGTTCTCCTTTCCCGGTACAAACATTGCCTGTAACTGGATGTTGTAGCTGAGTGCCAGGTTCCAAAGGTCCAAAGTCATTCTGCATAGGGGGTATGAATGAGTGCCTCCCTGTTTGTTGATGTACCACATGACTGCGGTGTTGTCTGTCCTTATCATCAAATGGCCTTCTTTGAGAAATGGGCTGAATTTTTGGATTGCCAGTTTTACTGCCAGCATTTCTTTTTGGTTGATGTGCAGGTGTAGCTGGTCCTGAGTCCACAATCCCTGTACACATTTGTCCAGCATGTGAGCCCCCCATCCTAGGTCTGAGGCGTCTGTTGTGATGGTTTGGCTTGCTCGAAGGTTGTGAAAGGGTAGGCCTGGATTTGTCTGGCATGCTTGAGCCCACCATAGGAACTCCTGTTTTAGGCATGGGATTAGTGGTATTTCTGCTTCTAGACTGTGCCTGTGTTGGGACCATAAATTCTTTAGGTACCACTGTAGTTTTCTCATATGCAGTCTGGCATGTGGGACCAAGATTATGCATGATGCCATGAAGCCCAAGGCCTGCAGAACTTTTCTTGCTGTTAGCTTGTTCTGTTTTGTTAGTGCCAAGAAGTAAAGAGGGAGTTCTTTTGTTTTTCTGCAGTTAGGAATGCCATTTGTTTTACTGTGTCCAATTCCGCCCAAGAATGTCCTTGTTTGGGATGGTATCAGTCTTGACTTTTGAAAATTGACTGTGTATCCCAGGGCTTGTAGCAAGTAAATGACCCTTTGCAAATCTGTTGTCAGCTTGCTTTTGTTGTCCGCTTGTAGCAGACAGTCGTCCAGGTATGGATAAATTTGGATTCCCTGTAGTCTGCAGTGGGCGATTACTGATGCCAGGCATTTTGTGAATACTCTGGGCAGTAGATAAGCCAAAGGGCAATGCTGAGAATTGATAATGCTCTGATCCTGCAAGAAATCTGAGGTATCTTCTGCAATTTGGTCGAATGGGGACGTGCAGGTATGCCTCCTTGAGATCTAGAGTTACCAGCCAACACTCCTTGCCCAGCATGGGAAGAAGTTGCTGTAGGGTCAGCATTTTGAATTTTGGGACAATGATGTATGTGTTTAAGATGGACAGGTCGAGAATAGGTCTCCAACTTTTTTTTTTTCTTTTCTTGGAACTAAGAATAGTCTGGAGTAGAATCCTTTGCCTTGTTCTGTTATTGGTACTCTTTCCACAGCTCTCATCTTTGTTAATTGCATTATCTGCTGTAGAGCTTCTATTTTTGATTTGGAGGCAGGTTTGGCATTCCTCTTTTGACTGGTAAAGTGTGGAAGTGGAACCGGTAACCTTGGTCTATGGTTTGTAAAATCCACTTGTCTTTTGTGACATAGTGCCAATTTTTCGAAAATAAGGCTAATTTTCCGCCTAATGGTGCTGCTATTTGTTCCCTGGTAGGCGGAGTTAGAGTCAAGTCATTGTGATTGTCCTGTTGCAGTGGTAGTGGCTGTGTCTGTGCCTCTGTTATTACCTTGCCACTGTCGTCCTCTGTAGGCACCCCTCTGGATTGATTTCTGCCTCTGGAACGTCTATTCCTGCCCCTTTGGGATCTTGTGGAGTCAGGAAAGGACCAATTTTTGGCAGGCCAGTTCCTGCTAAACCTTGGGGGCTGAACCTGTAAGAAATCTTTCACCGTTTGTACAGATTTTGCCTTTTCTTCCATTTTCTTCATTACCTGCTGGGCAGGTGTACCAAACAAACTGGCCTTATCCATAGGAGCATCTAATAACTTAGCTTCAACATGATCCGGTAAGGCCTGTTCCTTCAACCATGCATGTCTTCTTATCACTGTGCCAGTCATGGCTGATCTAAATGACGCCTCCAGTGCATCATAGCCACATTTTAAAGAATGGTTACTAACCTGTTGTATGTTATTTACCATTTCTAATACATATTTCTTATCTATAGAGTCATCAGAGGATAGCTTTTTAGTTAACTGATCAAGCATAAACTCTTGGTATTGTATCATGTGAAACTGACAGTTTAAAGCTCTAGCTGAGAGAGTAGCAGAGGTGTAAACTTTTTTGCCCCATCTGTCTAAAGACCTGGATTCCCTTTCAGAAGGAATAGGATTTTTTGCTGTGGTCGAGACTACTGCCTTAGGCCCCTGGGATATGGTTTCGGGGTCTGCCAGTGGGGCCTTGTATAAGTGGTGATGAGTGTCTGGCACCCTGTAAAATCTATCTGGTTTGGCAGGGGCTGGAGGTAAGGAATCAGGTGCAGTGCAGACATCATTAAATGCATCGTCCACAACAGAAAGGACAGGAGGTATAGCTAAGGGCCTATGTTGCGGTAAGTGCAGAAAAGTCCTAAGTCTTTTTCTGGAATCTGAGAAATCCTGTTGTTGCCATTGGAATTGTTCTCTCATGGCATGTAAGGTTTCCCCAAAGAAGAATTCCTCTGGTGGAGAGGCAGCTGGAATGGATTCTTCAGCATCGGAGTCTTCATAATTGGAAAAAGGAGCCTCTGGCTGGTCTGTAATATCTGAGTCATCCGCAGAATCATCAGAGGAGACAGGCTCGGGGGGCTCTGCTCTAGGTCTCTTTTCTGGGGGTTGAGAGGCCCTGTTTGGGTGAGATTGAGATCCCCTAATTAAGGATATTAAATCTTGTGCCAGAGTAAGCATTTGTGAACTAGAAGTGGGCCTGGTTGAGGGGGGTTTAACAGGCACTGATTTAGTAGATTTGGCTGCTTTAGCCCTGGCAAAGGCCTTAATAGACATGGCTGCAGGAGGCCTAGCAGCACCACGTGCTGGGGTAGAGACATCCAAAGGGATGGTGTCTGATAAGTCACTAGTAACCACAGTTGTAGGTATAATTTCTGAGGCTGTTTCAAGTAAAGTGGCAGAAAACTCAGTAGTAGGCATTGATTCAGCTGTATTTTGATCAGTTTTCTCGGTTTCGGCCGAAACCGAGACACTCGCGGTTTGCTTAACCGTGGTTTCGGCCGAAACCGCGGACCACGAGTGTCGGTCTTTTTCTTTGCGTTTTTTAACAATTTGGGTAGTCGGAGGATCCGACGGCATAATGTACGCAAAATCTGAGCCGAAAAACTGTTCAGCAAACTCCGACCGACGCCTAAGCGTTCGTCGGTTGAAGGAAGCACAGGCCGAACAGGCTGCTACGTCGTGGTCTGGGCCTAAACAAGACAAACAGTAAGAGTGGAAATCTTTATGAGGTATTTGTTTCCCACAAGTTAAACAGTTATTGACTTTTTCTGACATCCGCTGAGGCAAGAAAGAGTCTCCAACGGGGTAGTTAGCTTTTAGAAGTCTTCGAAGTAGTATTCGGTAGTAGTAATCTCTGGATCTGACCGACCGGCACTTGCGAACAGCTTCTGCTTCGGGCGCCACGCGGCAAGAAAGACTGAGGAAAATGGCGTCGGCTGATGCCTTTATACCCGAAGACCAGCAGAGATGACGTCGGGTGAAGTGCGACATCAGCCGAAGCCGGACCCAGACTTTGGAATCCGGCCGACCGAAGGGCTGCCTGACGACAGGACAACCCAGTTGTTATGACTGCAGATGCATCCATGAAGGACATCCATTTTTGTCAAGGTCAAAAGGGAGCAATGAGAATGACCTTGCTCTTCAACCTAGCAGCTCTGTGAAGGAATTTAGATAGAAAAGTTATTGGAGGATAAGCTTACAGCAACTCTGGGGGCTAATCAAGAAGTACAGTATTCTTCAGTGACTCCCCTGGGGGGGGGGGGTTAAGAGCAAAGTAGTTGCTGCATTTGTTAAGGGGAGATTGCAAAGAGACTGCAACAAGGCTGGCCCCTCTTGTGGAAAATCAAGTCTGCTGCCTTCTGGTTGAGGGACCATTCGAGAGGTAACGGAATACACCTGCTCAGTTTGTCTGCCAGTACGATGGTCTTCCCTGGAATATGCATTGTTAAAAGAAAGCAGTTGGAAGAGAGTGCCCACTGCCACACTCATAATGCTTCTCAACACAGGGGGTATGATCTGGTTCCCCCTTGCTGGTTGATGTACCAAAACCACTGACATTGTCCCTGGTGGGAGAGCGTCCTGAAAGGTTTGCAATGCTAAGAGCACTGCTCTCAATTCCAGAATGTTGATGTGCAAATTGGCCTCTTCATGGGACCACATGCCCTGGACTGTTTTTTTCAGGTAATGCCCCCCCCCCTACACACACACACACACACACACACACACACACACACACTGGGAAGCTAGGCTGAGAAGGGACAAACAGAAGACCCAGTAGTAGTTATTCCAACTGGGTCCACCATGTCAGGTCTCTTTTGCACAAGCTGGTGATTCAAATTGGGACTGATAGGGGAAGCTGGAGAATTGACCATCGAGATGCCAACATCCAATGAAGAATCCTCCTGTGGACACTGGGTAGTGGAACAAAGGGTATCATTGCCACCATCGATTCTAGTGATTGTAGGACCAGATTAGTGGGGACTGTGGTACTGCACAGTCACTTGTTGACTCGCAATCTTAAGGTCTGAACTCTGGAAAGGGGTAGAGAAGCAACTGTTGACCTAGTGTCAAGTAGTGGCCCTATGAACTCAGTCTGAGATGGTTGCAGATGTGACTTTTCGAAATTTATGATTATGCCTAACCAAGCACAAATCTGGATTACTTTTTCTCTTGCCATGATGAGTTGATGCCTGGATGAGGCAGAGATGAGCCAGTCATCTAAGTAAGGAAACACTGGAAATTTGTGCAGTCTCAAGTAAGCTGCTACCACTACCATGCATTTGTTGAACACCCTGGGGGGCTGTGGTGAGACCAAAGGGCAGTGCTCTGAACTGGTAATGACCGACCCCTAGCCAGTTAAGCGCAAGAATTTCCTGGATCGTCTGTTCATTTTTGTGTGATAGTATGAATCCTGGAGTTCTGTCGAGCACATCCAGTTGTCTTTTTCCAGAAATGGAAGAATTGAGTGCATTGTGACCATCCGGAACTTTGTATTCTAAACAAAGTTGTTCAGACTGCTGAGATTCAGAATCTGTCACCAGTCCCCTGTTTTCTTTGACACTAAAAAGAATCCCAAGTTCTAGATCCTTTCTGGATTGGGGGGACCTCTAGGATGGCTCTTTTGTCTAGCAGCTGTTGTATGTGAATTGATGCTTATTCCCTTGGACTGGGTGGAACATTGGGGATTCTCCTGGAATTTACAGGACAAAGGGAAAATGGAATTATATAACCTCTGGATACAATCCTCTGCACCCAAATGTTTTATTTCTTCTAGCCAGGTTCTCTGGTGTAAGGACGGCCGCAGTGGTTAGCGTTGCCACCTCACAGCAAGAGGTTCTTCTGTTCAATCCTCGGCTGGGGTGCCTTCTGTGCGGAGTCTGCATGTCCTCCCTGTGGTCGTGTGGGTTTCCTCCCACATCCCAAAGACATGCTGTAGGTGGATTGGACACTAAATTGGCCCTAGGCATGAGTACGTGCATGTGTGTGCCTTCTGTGGAAGGTTGGGCGCCGGGCTGGCAACTCGACACTGTAAAACTCCACTGCCAATCATGAGCGGACAGATGATTCGCTGTGGCGACCCCTAACCAGGAAAAGCCAAAAGAAGAAGAAGAAGGCTCTCTGGTGTAGGGATAAACAACCCCCGATTGCCTGGTGTAGGGATAAACAACCCCCGATTCCCTCCAGAGGGGGACAATCAGGCCACCTCTCATGAGCACTGGAAGGGTTTGCCAAAGAAAGATTCTCTGAACCCTTGATGTTGCGGGCCTCCTCTGCTGCAAGGGTGACGTCTACCATTTGAACTTCTCCCTCTGCCTCTGGGGGAAGAACTTCCAAGTGTCCCAGAAGGAGCCTTGTGATTTTCTGAGCCACATCTTCCCACCACCCAATGATTCCTTGAAAAGGGTCTTTGGGGTTGGAAAAAATGTACGCCCACAGCAGAAAGGGTCTTTCCATCCTTCTCACACCCAGACAACATATCATCCACTTTGGGGTGAAAAAGAGAGGTACTGCCAAAGGAAGTATTGACACAAGTACACTTAAAAGGTTCCAAAATGTGACAAGTGAATCCAGGCACATCTCCTGATGGAAGCGCCTGAACCTGCTGCTCTAAAGGTTCCTTCTGCTACGTTAGAAATAAGCCTCATAGAAGAATTGGGTATCCATTGTAGGGTAGCCAACTGAGAAGTGACAGCATTCTGCATCTGTTCCGAAATGGATCCTAAGAGGGTGTCTGCTAGCTCCTTAATCAGATCCCTCTGAAGTCTCATGAAATGTGTCAGATAGTTCACTGACCTTAGGCGACGGGTTGATGAAGCATAGACACTTCCCGAATCTGTCCATCATCCACAACTCCTTGTTGGGAGGATGTACAGAAGAACTATCCTCCGCAAGTTTGCCCACTAAAAAAAAAAAAAAAAAAAAAAAAAAAAACACATTCACAACCATAGTATCACCTGGCACAGCCTTGGACCACAATTGCTCAACCTTTGGAGATCATCATTTGTCAGGCTTCCTAGGAATCTGCTCAATAGTGTTGGGATTCTTTCACTCCAGATGACAGACCAAGTTAATGAGCTGGTCAGTGGACAGAATCATGTCCAGAAAGAGATACTATTCAAAAAACAGACTTAAACTGGAGAAATCTCTTTATAAAAAACACAATGACAATACAGCAAAGCTTTCAGGCGTAATGCACTGAGGAAGGGTTTTATGCCTGAAAGCTTTGCTGTATTGTCATTGTGTTTTTTATAAAGAGATTTCTCCAGTTTAAGTCTGTTTTTTGAACAGTGGACAGAATCACCCAGGAGGTAGACAGGCCAGTACTGAAAGCCTCCAGGAGTACAGATTATTCAGTAGAAGGGTTGCTGGACTTCCAGGGACTTCTCTGTTTCAGGATCTCAAGAATGTCTTCAAATGAGGCATCAGGAGGTGACCCTAGAGACCCTTCACCTTCATCAAAATCTGTAGCTTCTGTGACAGATTCTGGGGAATCTTGAGTGCTTCCTCTTGCAAATTTTCTTCTTAGGGACCCCCCCCCCCTCAGTGGGATGATCCGGGGAGGTAACAGAAGTGAAAATTCCCTGTTGGGAAATTTGCAGTCTTGGTACCATCTGTCTCTGTAGCACAAAGAGTTGAGAGACTCTGTGCAGAGACAGTAAGGCTACTGGTTGAGGATCCGAGGGAGTAGGAACCATTTGTATCAGAAGCAGACAAAGCCCTCCCCATAACCTCAGAGGCCAACCGCTGCAGAGAAGAATAGGAACCAGGATCCCAGAAGTCAAGCTTCTGGACCGTGGTCCCCCCTGCTCCGAGGGCAGCCCTCTAGAGGCAGAAATCGGAGCCAAACTGACCACTGCTGAAGCCCCAAGGGATAGAGACAGCTTCAAAAAAAACTCAGAGTGGACTTCAACACTTCAGATCCAAAGGGTAGTCCTGGCTTCCACTGAACTGAAATGCTCAGAGCAAACCTCTGATCCGATGATAAAGCAGTCCTCTGATTCAAGGAGGACAGAGCTGGGCAGTTCGGATCAAAGAGCTCGGAGACTAAAAAGGAATCACAGGAGGAATTAAGGTCAATGTAGCTGACAATAGGACCTCCAGACAAGAGATCTTGAAAGGCGAATTGGAATAAAGAGTTGCTAGTCAGATCCGATGCAGTGGGAGCCAATAATTTAATTCTCAAATGTGTCTTCAAGATGGTGAGGTCGGATCCACTGTTTGTCTTCTTTGGTGCATCGGATTTGATGCTGAAGTCACATCCATTTGTCCATTTTCTTTTATGCATTGGATCCAATAGTGAAGTCAGATCCATAGTCTGGCTTATTTGTTGTGTCTGATCCGATGTTGGAAGTCGGGTCCACTGTCTGTTTTCTTTTATGTGTCGGATCCGATGGGGAGGTCGGATCCAATATTTTTATCATTTTCTTTTTGTGATCCAGCTTGTAAGCAGGAAAGTCAAAAGTCTTTTTCTTCCCTGATCTGAAGCCCTAGAAGAGGAGGTTAAAGGGCTAGGAGTGGGAGACAGACTCTCTGACAGTGAAGCTCCAGATAAAGCTGCAAAGGCAACACAAGAAAATTTATTTTCCATTTCAGTAATGGCTCTGGGATTAAACCTATGGCAAATGGCACAATCCTCCAGTAAATGTAAGGAGTCTAAAAACACACACAGTATGAAAGAATCTGAAAAGAGGATCTTAAGTCCAACTTTTAAACACTTTTGAACTCAGCCATAACAATTGAATCTCTTTAAGCAGATAAATATTAACCACAATGAACTCTTTTTAAACAGGGAAAAAAAAGGAATCGCAACAATGGTAATTTGATACGCTACTGAAAGTGGTGAGGAAAGGAATACTAACCATATTACTTAAAAGAGTACCCAATGTATGGAAAAAGGTAAATGGAAAGCAAGGGAGATACAAACAACCAAGAATTTCAAATAGTGAAGAAGAGTTTAAGCTATTTAGTTGTTTTATAAGAAAAATTTCATTTAGCTGCTCGACAGCAAGTGTCTTTTGTTTTCAAGCAGCAAACGAGATTTGAGGTAATGGGGTGGTGCACTGTGGGTAAGGGAGAAGCTAGAGTGTTCAAGGTTGCCACAAGCTTTTGCAATGGCTGAGTCGGATCAGAGGGCTTTGATCCGAACCCATCAGTGAAGGACGGAATGAAAACTGACATCACATCACAAGTTTTAACTACTAAGAACTTTTGTTCCTTTGATTTTCAATAGTAGTTAAAACTTGTGTTTGGGACTCGTTCCAGGTTTGCCTTTGCAAGATTGTTCAAATTTCACTTGTTTTTTTAATTCTGCCCTGCTTTTTGTTGTTCTGAAGAAACTAATTAAAATGATTAGTCAACTTATAAAATGATTAGCTAACTAACAAAAAGATCTATCACTAGACATCTATCAAAATAAACATTAATAAACATACCAAACCACTTTTAACAAAGATCACTTTCGTATCAAATAAATACTTCATCAGGTTTGTGCGTCAATAAAAAGAAGTTATATACTCACCATAACGTTCCATCTGTGTTGTCCATTTTCATTCTTCCTTACGGATAGGTCTTGGATCTGACCTGGTCGCATTTCCAAGACTTTGGATCCTAATCTCGAGCTCCTCCCTCTTCCCATAATGCACTACACTGTCCCTAACTTCCTCACATCGAGTTTACTGCTTACTGCCTATTGATTTTAAAAATAGGACAGATAAAAAGTTACAACTCAAAGAGGGAACAGGAAAGGTCCTATATCATGTAATATCCTTCCAGAAATGACAAGGCCTTGGAATGGTTGGGAGGGGAGGAGAGGAAGAATAAAAATGGACAATACAAATGCAATGTTATGGTGAGTACATAACTTCTTTATTTTGTCCTTTTCATTCTTCCTCACTGATGGGTCAGAATCCCCAGTAACATAACTCTTTGGAATCCCAGAAGGATATGCCAGAGCACTGAGCACTATCGAACCAAATGCAGGTCTGTCTCTGGAGACAATGTCTCAACCTGTAAAGGGTCACAAGGTATGGGCCTTAAACCATGTGACTCTAGGTCTGTTAACATCAAAAGAAGCTCCGGGATAAGTGGATGCAATAGAAACAAAAACAAAACAAAATCTGTAGAATGGATCTAGGATGATGAGGCAATTCTAAAACATTTGAGGAATAAATAAGGGAAATTACTGTCAGTAACCTATTTGGCCAGGATAACATGGGAGATTGCTTAATATAACCAGATAGAAGGAAAAGGAAATAAACAGCTGGGCAGACTTTTTATGGTGTTTAATCCCATGAGCTACAAACAATATTCTATATAAACATTAAGTAGATGAAAGATGTGTTAGTCATAATTAGAGAAATTAACTGTAATTGTTACCCAGTTCAAAGGGTTTTGTGTCAGTCTCTGAAGAATAACAGTGAGATCCGAAGGAGAAATGGGGTTTTTTGCATAGGTGGTCTATGCAGCAAGATTCTTCTATAATATAAAATACTGTGTGCTATGCAACACACATATATATGGTAACATGCAGAACTACATCTACTGATCTATATGCCTAAAAAGCTTGATCTAAAAGGCTAGTGAAGGAATCAGCATATATTGTATGCAGAAGAGCCTAAGTGACCTACAACACAGTTGACCTTACCCATTTGTTTATGTCTAGGGTAGATCCTGCTTACTGACAATCGTAGACATCTTGGATACTGACCCTAAATATCTGTATGAGGGATAACAGGACATACCACCTATGTTGAGTTATGGAAGGCCTTTGACACTATCCCACACTGATATCTCAGAAATGGGAATTAGGCCATACAGTACTACACAAACAGGCAACTAACAGAACACAGCACACACCCTTAGTGCTAGGGACTCCACCTCCACCCGTAGCCCACTGCTGTGATGAGGTCTGACTACAGTGGTGTCATACAATACTAAGATCAGAATATGATGGTGCGACATATAATGTCCACAACATAGGTTTTCAATATGAGGGTGGATGCTTTGTGGCCCAAGTTTAGATTGCTACCTACATACAAATATTTCAAGTACGGGCAGTTAATACCCTTCTACCTTGCCAATATACCAAAAACACGTTCTTAAAAATATCTAAACTAGTACTTGCTTTAATGTAATTTGGTAGTGTGTTCTAAGAATCAGCTGTTCTCTCAGAGAATCAATTAGTATACTTCTCATGCCTACAGAATCATCTACATAGGCTGTTTGATAATTCTCTACTACTTTTGACAACTCCAAACATTCCCAGAGGTAGCTGTCTCTAAATGTCCTATATACCTGAATATGGACTCCTTTTAGATATCTACAAGTTCAGATATTTTAGTCTTTCATAAAGTACAGTTTTGTACCTACCATAAATGTAGATGTTAGAGTATAGACACTGCTGCAGTCATTACACTTGGGTTATCCTGCCATCAGGCGGTCCTGCAGTCAGCCAGAGTTCCAAAGTCTTGGTCCGGCATCGGTTGCTGTCGCCTCCTCCCTGATGTCAGTGCGAAAGGGGTATATAAGATGCAGCCAACGCCATTTTCTTCAGTTTTTCTTGCCCCAGATCTCAGGTGCCTCTAAATATGTAGGCAATTCCAATTGCTAATAAAACATACATAAGAAAAGCAAAAAACTTACAGCTACCAGCAAATACTCCCATAGGTAGTAAGGGTAGAAGGCATAGGTACGTACCAGCCAGTAAGAGGGGAAGGAGGGAGGGTAACCTGGACTGCAGCAGTGTCTACACTCGAACATCTACATTTATGGTAGGTACAAAACTGTACTATGTTCATCATGTTACACTGCTGCAGTCATTACACTTGGGTAGAATCCCAAAGCTGAGGTAGGGTGGCTGGTCCTATAAGGCATTAAGGGTGGCTAGAAGGCCCTGCAGCACTGCAGTGGCGAAGCCAGCTCTGGATTTAGAGTATAGAGGCAGATGGTAATGCTTGAAGGTGTGTACAGAACTCCAAGTTGCTGCTTCCAAAATATCCTTGGTAGGTACTCCCCTGAGGTAGGCAGTTGAAGTGGCTGTTGCCCTGGTGGAGTGAAATCTAATGCTGCTAGGTACAGGTTTTCCATGGTATGTGTAGCGGAAACGTATACAATGTCCTATCCATTTTGAAATAGTCTGTTTTGAAATGGCTTTTCCCTGTGCTCCTGCAGCATATGCTACCAATAATTGCTCAGATTTTCTGAAAGCTTTGGTTTTGTCCAAGTAGAAGCGTAACTGCCTGTGAATGTCCAAAGAGTGCAGTAGTCTCTCCCCTTTATTCTGTGGTTTAGGATAAAAAGTTGGCAGGTGAATAGTTTGGTTTAGAGCCACACTGGATACCACCTTTGGCATAAAAGTAGGGTTAGTTCGTAAAGACACCCTGTCCTGGTGGAAAATAAGGAAAGGTTCCACTGCCATTAGTGCCTGTAATTCTGAAACTCTTTGCACTGATGTTATTGCCAGGAGCAGAGCAGTTTTCCAAGGGATATATTTTAATTCTGCTGTGTTGGCTGGCTCAAAAGGAGATAAAGTTAGCTTCTCCAAAACAAAGTTGAGGTCCCAAGTTGGAGTAGGGGCTCTACGGGGCAGTCTTATGTTTTTAGCCCCTCTAAGGTACTGTTTTAACAGAGGATTAGAGAAAATTGGTGGATCTGTGTTGTAATGAGCAGAGATAGTAGAGGCATGGATCTTGATGGATGAGAAGGAGAGTCCTTTGTCCAGCATCTCAGCTAAGTATTGTAGTATCTGAGGAATGTTTGGTACAAGAGGGTCAAGGCTGTGAACTTGGTTCCAGGCACAGAATCTCTTCCATTTATCCGAATAGGCTTTCCTGGTACTAGGCCTTCTGGCCTCTAGAATGACATCCATAACAGCTTTGGAGAGATGCATTGCTTGCTTGACTAAGGAATCTTCCATGCAACTAGGTTTAAGGTCTTTAGCTGGCTGTGTAGTATTTGTTTGTTGTGCTGAGTCAGCAGATGTGGGATTTGAGGCAAAATCCAGGGTGGTTCTTGTGCTAAGCTCCTTAAGATTGGGTACGAGTGCTGGCATGGCCAGTCTGGTGCAATCAGGATCATCTTTGGCTCTTCCTGCCTGGCTTTTATGAGTACCTTTGGCAGGAGAGGTAGTGGTGGGAAAGCGTATACTTGTAGGTTCTTCCAGCTGAATGAGAGGGCATCCACTTTCCATGCTTGTGGATGGTAACTCCTTATGCAGAATTTTTGTAGCTGGCAGTTTATTGGGGATGCAAACAGATTTATGTCCGGGCTCCACCATTTGTGTTATCATTCTGAATATTAATGGATTCAACACCCATTCGTGGAGATCCATGATGTTTCTGCTTAAGTCGTCTGCCAGTGTGTTTTTCTCTCCTGGCAGGAATTGCGCTTGCAGATGAACTTGAAGGTTTATAGCTGTGTTCCATAAGGTCATAATTTGCATAGGGGGTAGGAGTGAGTGCCCCCTTGCTTGTTTATGTACCACATAACTGTGGTGTTGTCTGTCTTTAGGAGTAGTTGTCCTGGATACAGCAGGTCCTTGAAAGCTATAATTGCATTTTGTACAGATAGCATCTCTTTTTGATTGATGTGACGATGCCTTTGTTCTGCGGTCCACGTGCCCTGAATACATTTGCCTGCCATGTGTGCTCCCCAGGCGTAATCCGATGCATCTGTTGTCAGTTTTTGCCTGGCTGTGGGTTGTGTAAAAGGCTGTCCCTTGTTGAGGTGACAAGCTTGAGCCCACCATTGAAACTCCTGTTGAAGGCAAGGGATCAGTGGGGGTATAACTGTTTCCAAACTTTGACAGTGTTGAGACCATACATTCTTTAGGTACCATTGTAGTTTCCTCATATGCAGTCTGGCATATGGAATTAGTAGTATGCAGGATGCCATGTAACCCAAGGCCTGCAGAATTTTTCTTGCAGGGAGCTGGGTCTTTGTTACCATCAATTGAAAGTATTGAATCAGTTGTCCTTGTTTGTCTGGCGTGAGATAAGCTATCTGGGCCATTGTGTTCAAGCTGGCACCCAGGAATATAATCTCTTGTGAGGGCACTTGTTTTGATTTCTTTTCGTTTACTGTGTACCCCAGGCAACTTAATAACTTTTTTACAAACGCCAGATGCTTTAGAAGAGTGCCCTTGCTCTCTGCTTGAATCAGGCAGTCGTCCAGGTACAGATAAATTTGAATTCTTTTCTGTCTGCAAAATGCAATTACTGGTGCCAGGCACTTTGTGAAGACCCTGGGCGCAGTAGATAAGCCAAAGGTCAGTGCAGAGAATTGGTAGTGCATTGAACCAGCTATGAATCTGAGGTATCTTCTGCAGTTTTGTCTGATAGGGACATGCAGGTATGCCTCTTTGAGGTCCAAAGTCACGAGCCAAGCTTTCTTGCCCAGCATGGGAAGACGCTGCTGTAATGTTAACATTTTGAATTTCGGAACATCCGGGTAAGTGTTTAGAGATGAAAGATCCAGAATGGGCCTCCAGGCTTTGTCCTTTCTGGGTACCAGAAAGAGTCTTGAGTAAAATCCTTGTCCTTGCTCCTGTGATGGTACCTTTTGAATAGCTCTCATATCCATGAGTGCTGTAATTTGTTTTTGAGCCTCTGCCCATTGATTTGGTGGCAGATTTGGCATTCCTTTTAACCTTGGCAGAGTGTGTAAGTGGAACCTGTAACCTTGAAATACAATGTTGAGAATCCATTTGTCTTTGGTGATCATTTGCCAATTGTGGTAGAAGAGTGCCAGTTTTCCTCCCAAGGGGGCTGCCAAGACGGATTTGTTTGGCAGCTGTAGTGGGAAGACATTGGAGCTGCTTTTTATATGGTTGTGGCCTGTCTTCCCCTTCTTTCTGGCCTGATGCAACCCATTGTCGAGGCCTGTAAGGACCTTGTGTTTGACCTCTACCTCTTGGACGTCTGTATCTTCCCCTTTGAGGTCTGTCTGTAATTGGAAAGGACCAATTCTTAGTTGGCCAGTTTCTGCTAAATCTAGGAGGCTGAACCTGTAAGAAATCCTTCACCGTTTGCATAGATTTTGCCTTGTCTTCCATTTTCTTTAATACCTCTTCTGCCTTAACTCCAAATAACACATCCTGCTGCAAAGGTGCATCCAATAATTTTGCTTTAACGTGATCTGGTAACGTATGTTCTTTTAACCAAGCATGTCTTCTAATAACAGAGCCCGTAACTGCTGCTCTGCAGGAGGCCTCTATAGAATCAAAACCACTTTGCAAAGTATGCTTTCTCACTTGTTCAGCTGCATGCAATAAATTCTGCATTTCTTTAAAATTAGGAGGATCTGATTCTGGAAGCATTTTTTGTTTTAACTGAGACAGTAAAAATTGCTGATATTTTAGCATGTGAAACTGGCAATTTAAGGCTCTCGTTGCTAAAGCTGCAGACGTATATACTTTCTTTCCCCATCTGTCTAATGCTTTGGAATCTCTGTCAGAGGATACTGGATTCTTGGCTGATGAGGCCTTAACTCCTTTGGGTCCCTGAGAAATAGTTTCAGGGTCAGTGACAAGGCTTTTATACAGAAATTTATGTGAGTCAGGGACTCTGAAGTATCTGTCAGGTTTAACAGGGGCTGGAGATAAGGAATCAGGATTTAAGCTGGATTCAGTATACACATCATCGACAATATCTAACACTGGCGGAATAGCAAGGGGTCTGTGTTGAGGTAATAAAAGGAAGTCTCTGAGCCTTTTCTTGGATTCAGAGTAATCCTGGCCTTCCATGTGGAAATGCTCCCTCATGGTATGTAGGGTTTCCCCAAAGGAGTAGTCCTCAGGCGGTGAGGCTGATGGAATTGATTCCTCAGCATCAGAATCCTCATAAGGGGGTAAAGAGTATCCGAAGTCTGAGGATGACTCAGAAGAGATGGACACCTGGTTGGATGAGTCATAGTCTGCATCCTGTCTACGCCTTTTATCAGGAGGGGGATGGGACCACCTGATCAGAGTAAATCAGGTCTTCGGCCATTTTGAGCATTTGTTTCTTAGGCATGGAGGCCTGTTCTGGAGAATGCTGAATTTGTTTCTTTGACTTTAAAGGAGGCTTAGACTTAGCTGAGGGTTTAATGCTTAACTGAGTAGGTCTAAATACACCCTCTGTAGCTGTGGGTTGTTCAGCTACTCCGGGTCCCTCTGAAAGGTTAGTCTCAGTAGGTTGAAGAGCTTGTGCATCCAAAGGCCCAGCCATCTCCATGTGGGAGTCAGAGGTGGCTTGTGGTTCTACAGAAGCGTTCGCCAGGGGCTGCGAAGGCGCCTCGCTGAAAACCGGAGAACCGGTGACTGGCCTAGAAGAGGCTTCGTCATCAGTTTTGGGCCTCGGATGCCTATCCTTGTCTTTGCGCTTTTTGTGTAATCTGGTCATCGGAAGTTCCGACGGCATGGTATAATTGAATTTTCTACCAAAATAATGTTGGGCAAAATCAAACCGACGTTTAATAGTGCGCTTGTTAAACCTAGCACAAAACCGACAACCAGTAACGTCGTGGCCAGGGCCTAAGGCATGGGATACAATAGGAATGGAAATCCTTATGAGGTATTTGCTTCCCACAAGAAATACAGTTATTACTTTTACTGACATCAGTCTGAGGCAAGAAAAAGTTTCCCCAATGCGGTACTTAGATTTGTAGAAGACTTCGGTTCTGGATTCAGAATGAAAATCTCAGGAGACGGCCGACCGGCACTTGCAAACTGCTTTTGCTTTGGGCACTGCGCAGCAAGAAAGACTGGAGAAAATGGGGTCGGCTACATCTTATATACCCCCTGTCTCACTGACGTCAGGGAGGAGGCGACAGCAACCGACCACGGACCAAGACTTTGGAACTCTGGCCGACTGCGGGACCGCCTGACGGCAGGATAACCCAAGTGTAATGACTGCAGCAGTGTAACACGATGAACATCTTAAATCTTCACATCTATGGATGTCCTTGGTATACACATGTTCTTAGTACTTGCATCACTAGGTTTCTGCATAGCAGGACTGTTGTCAATGCTGTGATTACAATGGAATTCCACTTTTCAGACAGACATCATAACAAACGCACATTTCTGCATTTATTTCTAGATTGAGTGTTCTGTCAGTGAGCCAAATGGTTACCCATCAATCAACGTAAGGGTTAATACCCAGCTTGGAGGTTTTCTCAATGACACCTGTATGAAACGGTGTCAAATCTTAGGCCATATCACGATAGTAGTATGCCCAGCTTTACCTTGATCTAGGCCTATCACACAATCAATAAGGCTGACAACACCACAGATCACCAACGGTGTGACTCAGCACATACACCTTTCCTGATACAGCTGATTAGTTCAACACACCCTCCATACGGTCTATGTTCTACAAGGGTGTATATATCAACATGTATCCACCTGGGCTGGGGGGAAGAGCACCTGATGCATGCATGTATATAGACATCCTTTTTCTCCTCGACTGTGAGGTACAGCGATACGTCATCACAGACTCTTCTACATGTACATTAGTAATATTCCAGATGTGTGTAATTGACCTGTGTGAGTAACTTATGCTACATCAAGTCTATTACATTTGAAAAATTTCCTCAAGAGGTCATCGAGGGCATGCATGACGACAACAGTATCATGTTGTGGAACATGACCAGGTCAAGGCATTTGAGGCATGCATGACGACAACAGTATCATGTTGTGGAACATGACCAGGTCAAGGCATTTGACAGAAATCCACTGTGAGGTAATCAGTCAACACTGTGATATGTGGCCATAAACATATTTCACCAAATGGGTATACCTGTTCATGACATACATAGTATCTCACTGTGTTGAAATGTGTTACGTGATCTATATCTCAGGACCCTGGTGCTGTGTCCCTCAGTGGGAATGCCCACAGTGCAGAAGTCCTCACTAGCCCTTGGAGGAAGCTTTCCTGCATGAACCCTGAGGAAGTCTGAAAGAGGATATAGTCACATTTTCTTACAGTCTCAATGTACCCTTTCAGGGAAACAGAGAGTTATGCTTTTTGGGTTACATTTCTTTTTTGTTAAACCATCAGATACAGAATTTGGAGGGTATTGAAGTTTCACCTCAAAAAAATTCTAAGATCTAGAGAAGTCTGGAGGAAGTAGGTGGCCTCAGCGTGGAAGTATCTGAGGAGAACTCATGCTATCTAGAATAGTCCATAATTCTGGCTTATTGTTGGGAGGATGGATACAGGGACTTTGAACTTCAACTTCCACTTAAAGATGTCTGTCAGTAATGCAGCTTCAAATGGAACTTCCATATTCCAGAGGAAAACAAGGGATGTGGACACTAACAGAAAGATAGGAGAAATTTCTTCTCTTCCATGAGAGATGCCATAGAGAAATCAGGCTCCCGGTCCAAGAAAGTGTAGTCCTAGCAGAAAAATTCCTCAGAAAAAAAGAGAATAAAATTATTTCAGAGGAATTGGGTAGGATTTGAAAATGGAACGATTGGCGACAGAGCAAAAAAGTGGAGTTTCTGCCACTAAAAAGATATATGGGATATATTTATTTTCTAAGATTAGAAGGTCTGTAGAACAGCATGATTATACGCATGTGTTTATCTTGAGGATATGAAGACTGAAACTGAAAAGTATATCCTTATTCACTGACTAAAATGTGCAGCCCAGTTACTTGACAGCAATCATCTGTGGTCAAATGCAATTTCTAAAAGAAAAACTGACAGCAACAAAATGCTGGTACTGTTGGATCCAAGGGATGCCTCGGATCTGAGAAAATATGTAATTAGTCAATAGTTCTGAATCTGAAGGTGTTGAGTATGGGGATAGCTCAGCTCTTTAGGGGTGACTAGCTAGTTGTCAGATCCTAGGCTTGGGATGCATTTAGAGAAGTACCCACACAGATTGGATCCAAAGATGGAAAGTCTAGATCTGAAAGATTTTTTTTTTTTTTTTAAACTGAGGTGCTCAGCCGAGATGGACCTTGGAAGAGGTCCTAGGATCTTCGAATCCGAAGGCTAGGATTCCAAGTCTTGTATGTTAGTTCTGTTCTACTTTATTATCATGATTAAATTCATTCATTATTTTCATTTTTTTTTTTTTTTTGAAGTGGTGTGAGCCCCTAACAGAACCATTTAAGATTGTAACATATGGAAGGGTACAATGCAAATCGCCCCAGCTTAATAATCTGACAAGGAGAAAGGGGCAGCATACGACATCTGAAAAGCAAAGGCATGTCCCATCATATAACCACTATTTCTCAGTGTGACTTGCCAGAAAGGCACAAAATTCACAAGGGATAGTCTGAAAATTTTGAGGCATAAAGGTAGTAATTTTTAAAGGATAAGTGGTGGTCTGCACCGAGACTATCTCAATCCTTGACCCACGCCCAAGAGAAAGCCAGTCCAAGTCACAGGGAAAAGATAATTTCGAGCCATTGCTGTAAACCTCTAGCACAAGAACAGTGGACGAATTTAAACATTACTCCCATTGCCTTAAAAAGTTGTTAGAACAAGAAGCTTTGTATTAGAATACTATCACTGAAGGGTATGAAGTTGAAAAAAATCAAAAAAACAGTCATGATTGACTTCCATCCCCAGAGATGCACTACAAATCTACAAAGTGCATGAGAAAGGAACAAAAAAAAAAAATAGGTAAAAAGAAAGACCTCTGCATACCTCACAACCTCTTGGTGCATTAAGTCCGGACAAAACCCGACATATGGTGGGGCTAGAGCAACAGGGTTTGTATCAACATACTTTTTATAAGATTTGAAGTTTAAAAACTCAAGAGTATGTCATTATTTAGTGACTGTAACCCTCAGATATGAAAATCTGGATGGCAGAGAGGCAAAACTCCAAGAAAAAAGATAGCAGCACTCAGACTGAGAAGCCGTAGTAGAGATAAACAATGTGTGTCACCAGTCAGTACAGGATAGGAGAATTTCACACTGTGAAGCAGCAACATTATCCCTGACACTAAACAAGTTCAATGGACCAAGGCAGAAGCAAATCTGGAAGCCCAAACAAACCCGACAGGGAAAGTCATGGTTCCTGCCCCTTAAGGTAGGGAAAGCAACAAGCTAAAAAAGAAAAAACAAAGGCAAGGTCCAAGTCAGCCATGAACCAAAAAAAACAGCAACGTCATACTTGTTGAAAGAGAACTCGTACAGCCAAGTACATAGCTAGATAACAATATAAAAATATATGTATATATACAGCCGCACATGCTTATCAGGGAAGAAGGATGATTACGAAAGGACAGTACTACAGAAAAGAAAGGACTATAGATTTTAAAAAAAGGCAACTGTAGAAAATTTAAAAGTTCCTTACAGCTCGAGATTTTAGAATCCTCCATCTTTTCAGGATGGTGGCAAATGTGATCTGAGGAAGTTTGGGATAGTGTGGTGCATTATGGGAAGAGCTCGAGATTAGGAACTAAAGTGTTGGAAATGTGGCAGAGTCAGATCTGAGAACTGGATCAGAGACCCATCAGTGAGGAAGAATGAAAAGGACATCAGATCAAATTATAAAATGAATGAACAAGTGTATAAAAATACAAGTGAACACCTAAGTAGGATGAATAGCATTTACAGTTTTGGTTTTCATCCTACTTAGGTTTTCACTTGTAGATATTGACACACAAACCTATTTATTTGATATGAAAATGATCTTTATTAAAAGTGATTTAGTTTATATTTATTAATATTTATTCTGATAGATGTCTAGTGGTAGATCTTTTTGTTAGTTTCTTCATATAGTTTGGATTATTTAGTTAGGCTATAAAGTGTTATTAAACTGGTCTTATATTATAATTTTCTCTAGCTTTTTAGTTAGAACGGTCTCGGATTACACTATGGTGTTAAGCCAGACTTGCTTAAAGGAATGATTGTAATGCTTTTATTGCTCTTAACAGAACCACCCTCTGTAACCACTCCCTTGCTCCAAATAACCTGATAATAAGGAATGTTTTTGATGCTTTTCATTATACTCAACTAGGATCAGTTGTTTGTGTGCTTCAATGAAGGATATTCCAATTTTAACTCAACTGTGGACTACCTACCATTTTCTATTGTATTATTTTGTAGCACATATTTTACGGTTCGATTTTTATTAATGATCTATCTAGGTGCTTAACAATTCAGGAAGTGAACATAACTTCCCACACAAAGTTTCTTCTTGGTTTGTTTTTGACCCAGTGTAGGTTGCATACTGGGTTTTCTGAGACTTTGAGGGATACCACAGATTTTTCTCTATGATATGAAGACAGACATGATGAAGCTCTCAAACTGTGTCTCCTACGTAGATATGAAACTAACACTGACCAGCATTTTACCCTCAAGGATGATGCCACAATACAAATAAAAAAATATTTGCTTCATTATCTGGCTAAGTGTCCGGTGTCATTCAAAGGCGGTATTTTCAGCTTGGGATGATATGATCAATAAACCCTGCTACTTTTCCAGAGATGGCCGGCATCTGTCCGCTCTAGGGCTTTGATTACTGGCAAAGACATTAGCCATCCCCATTTGTCTTTTTAGGCAATGTCAACCTGATAAAAACCTATCAATATAACAAATCTAGCAAATGAAAATATGAAGGAGTTACTTATCCATGTTCATAGGTCTTTACTAGGCTAACAACTATAAGGGCCTTTTTAAGCCTAGCCATGCATCTCAAATGTCTCAAGTTCTGATATCCTTGATAAGTGAAAGCATGGGCCTAGGGGATGAACCATTTACAGGTTACCTGTGTCCATTAAGAGTCATAGGTGCCAAACCAGGGATGAATTTCTGGTTTCCCATCCAATTGTCCATGTTGCACTTGAATTGGGTTATGGAGGAACTCTGCTTCACATAGATGGGAAGCTTGTTCCATAGACTGGGAAGTCTCTGGGATACATACCTTTCCCTCCAGCAGGTCCTATTTATATCACAGGCAAGGTTTTAAGTCTTTAGAATGGGTAATTCTGGTACTGTTTGTTTTGTGGATATGCAGGAGGTTTATTAGAGTGGGGTCTGACAATGCCCTGTATGCCAGGCATAGATCTCCCCTTAAAAGCCTGTAGGAGACAGAATACAGGGGTAGGGCCTTGAGGCGGTCTGCATAGTACATTTTACTTACGCTCTGTGTTCTTTTAGTGAGGAACCTCTGTGGGTGTTCCAGTTGTTGGATATGCCTGGTTAGGTACATACCAAAGGGTGCATTGTACTCTATGACAGGCCTGAAGAATGCAGAATACAGTGGAACAATGACTTCCTTGGACTTAGATGCCATAACTTTGTTTATAATTGCACAGCATAGAAAGATTTTCTCACCACTGTAGACACATGATGAACAAGGGGTAGATTACTATCTGTGTGTGTCCCTGACTACTGGGTCAACTCTAAGGGGTGTGTTGTTAATATGATAGTTACCAGAGATGAATGACTTCCCAAAGGACACTGTTATGCATTTTTTGGCATTAAGTTTTAGTCCATGTCTGACACCAGTTGTCTGTTTCAGCCCCTCCTGCAGAACATTTGTGTCAGTGTGAGATTCAATGATGGCTCTTAATTTGCAGTCATCTGCAAATTTTGTCAGCCAGAGACCACTGACATTGGCCTTGACTACTGAAGTAAATGCCAAAAGTTAGGAGCCTAAACAAGAAACTACTTTCTCTACAAGTCCTCCTCAGGACACAGATGTATATATAATGACTGAGACATGGTTTAAAACAGAGGAGTGCACTCCAACTCTGCAGGGCTATAATGCCAGCTACTACATTGGAGGAATAAGAGGTGGAGATGATCTTCATCGGGAAAAGATTCTCATTAAAGCTAGTACAGCAACATGATGCACTACAGCTTCTTCATGTCAAACAACCATCGGAAAAGGTCCAACACCCTATATTAGCTAGCTACAGAACTTCCTCTATGAACCAAGAAAGCCACATCGTCTCTATGGGAACTGGAATCAGTATTAAACCCAGTACTATTTTCCTATCGGATTTAAAGTATCCAACTATAGACTGGGAGACCTACACCACCACTAGTGTAAAAGCACACAGACTCCTGGAATTTGTCAAAACAAATGCCTTGGAACAATTAGTCAAAAGTACTCATTAGGAGTAAACAGCTTCTAGGGTTTTGTCCTTACTGATATGGGGACATATTTTAACATCCCTTGTGCATCCTCATTACTTATTAGGTCTCCTCATAAATACATTTCCTTCAAAAATAAAACTGAAACCAATAGACCCCATTCCACCCAAGGTACCTTTATAAATTTCTCCAAAAAAAAAAAAAAAAACTACCTACTCATGTCATACACTATCAAGCTTCAAATCCAGTTAATTTTGAATCTGCAGAAACAACCACCACCACACTATACCAGATTGCTTCAGAAAGCTGAACAGGTGCAGGTGTACCCTGTAGGAACAAGAACAGGTTAAACCTCAGAAAGAAACCCTGATAGTGGGACCATAACAAGCTTTACAATAAAAGGAAGACAATTTTAGTAATTCCCAGAATAATAGAGTCTTCAACACCGAAATAAATAAATACATAAAAACTTAGCTTAGGTACTTGATAAAATCCAAAAATACAACTTTGAGGCTGAAATAGCCATCCAAGCCAAAGACAGACACAAGGCCTTTTTTTTTTTAATATAACAGTGTTTGTCATTTCAGAAGCACAACATGGCAATGCACTGAACTGATCATGAACAATGTTACCTAAACTGAGACTGACACTGAATATATAACTAACCTACTGGCTGATAAATTTAGCTCAGCTCTTACACCTTTTTCCCCAGTCTTAGCAAGGATATCCTCAACTTTAAGTTAATTAAGGCCAGTGTTTGCAGCTATCTATTTGGGACTACTGTTTCTATTAGCTGGGTTAAACTTCATTATTTGAAGATGTACACAGTTTTGTGTGTATTTAGTTAACATGTTATGGGGGTGTTCTGTGGAGGTGTTTGATTTTTTGAGGGTTTCATTAAAACAAAACGTCTTGTAAAATGAGACATTTGTTCCAGTGCTAAGAAAAAGTTGTATAAAGGATCAAGCTGGGTATATGCATCACAAAAGCTGGAAATAGACATTTAAAAAAGCCGTCTTAGATTACAGGTGAGAATTATGACTTCTATCATAATGGCGGTTCTTTCCATATTATCTTGGAATGTGAATGGTGCCACGGGTATAGACAAAAACTGAAATATCTAATTATATTTAGAAATTCAGAATGCAAATAGCAGTGCTACATGAGACATGCTTGGAAAGAAATATGCATGTGAATTTGATAAAGAAGATTTCAGGATGGATAGTTTGCAGAATAATCAGAAATAAAAGGTAAAGAGGAGTACTTATAACAACTCCTAGAGGAGCTTAAATAGTGATAGAAGAAAAAAAGACAACAATGGCAGACTTATACAACTTCCAATTATACAATATCTCACATTTCCACACTAACCTTAACACTCATCCATTGCCACACATACATTAACCTATAACCAGTCCCTACCCTTTAACCATTACAAAATGTTATCAATACATTGTATATTAATAGCTCTGCTAACTGTTGCTCACTTAACAAAATACCATTCACAAATAGTCTCTACTAACACTTTTCACAAAACTAGCTACCTTTTCTCCACACCTGACTAGTCTATCTTAATATATCCATCCATCTTAAATATAACAGAACTCCATCACACCTCATACAGACTACACAATGTTAAACCAAACCCAAAAATACCCCAAGTTTCATAAGCATATTTCAACATTCTTCCAAACACTAGTAACCATAGCTACCAAACTTATGGAGACATTCACCCAAACCCAGGCCCCCACAATACCTCCTCACCACCCCCCTCAAATACAGGCTATAACCAATCTAACACAAAAAATCTCCAAAATATTAATCCTAAATCTAAACCTGCGAAGTATAGTAAACAAAGTTCAAGAATTGCACGCTACCCTATCCCATTATAACCCAAATATTGCTGTTTTAATGGAAGCCTGGTTAAAAGCACACATTATTGACAACAAAATTACACCACCTGGTTACAACATAATTAGAGCAGACAGGAAGCTAAAAAGAGGAGAAAGGGTAGCTATCTTATTTAAGAGCAGTCTCACACTTTTACCACAAAGCCTAAACGTAGATAACCTCAAAAACATAGAAATCCTACCTACTAAACATCAACTTAACCAAAACAAATTCATATCCATTACAGCTACCAATGTCCCACCCAAAAATAGCATGTCCACTTCAGAAGACATATCCAGTCTATATCAAATTCCATAGCCTGAGAAACTATCATTATGGGTGACTTTAATATAGACTGGATAACTTATAATTCACATAACCCTAGTAATCGCATCAACGTCTATGGCTTTATACAACTCATTCAAGCTCCTATCCAGATAGATAAAAACTACAACAGTCAATCTACACTGGATTGGGCACTAACAAACAAACCTCAGAATTATCAGATTAGTGGCTGCTTACCTGATGGATAAGTTGGCATACGATTACCAAGGCTATCGAGAAAAAACCTTCAGTACTGTCAAGCTCACCACCTTCCACCAAATCCATATTAAAAAAAATAATAATATTACCCCCAAGACCTAATCAATACCTTAAAAAATGTAACTGGTCCCTACCAAAAAACCTGTCCCTTGATGCTGCAGTAGATCATTTCAACAAAACCTTCCTTGAAATTCTGAACAAACTGGCCACATACACACCATGGCCAACGACAACAGAATGCTCCTTTGGAAAAGAGACAAATCTTGGCAAACATGGCTCATCTGTAAAACCCAAATCAACCACATCGCATTCCAGCAAAATTAGAAACAAGGCTAAACACCAAATCAACCTAGACAAAAAGAACTTTTATGATAACCTGCAACATAAAAGTACAGTTGTGTACACTTACCATACATGCAGATGCTAGAGTGTATTCACTGTTGCAGTCATTACATTTGGGTAATCCTGCTGGCAGGTTGCCCTCAGTCGGCCTGAATTCCAAAGTCTTGGGTCCTGCGTCGGCTGCTGTCGCTCCTTCCCTGATGTCAGGTCGTCAGGGGTATAAAAGAAGCAGCAGACGCCATTTTCTTCAGTTTTACTTGGCCCAGATGTCAGGTGCCCCTTAAGAGGGTAGCCAACATATATATAATGATTATGTCATTTTTAAAAAGAAAAGCGTTTTTACACCTACTTTACCAACACATGTAGAATGTTTTTTAAAAGTCCGTGAACAGAATATCTATGAATATTTTTTTAATGGTCATAAGAAATGTTGTTACTTTAACCTAAGCAATGAAGAATATAACTCTTTAAGATTATTATGTAGTGATGCTACCCTTAATTTTAAACCAGCAGACAAAGGGGGTGGAGTTGTAATATTTAACACAGAAGAATATAACCAACTTATGCTTAAGATGTTAAGTAACAAACAGACCTATTTAGAAATAACACAAGAGACTCTTCATAAGATTTGTAGAGACATAGCTGATAATCTTTATGATATGTTAATGTGCCAACAGATAGAAAAAAACTTGCATGATTATTTTATTAGGGAATGTCCTAGAATACCAATAATTAAAGGTATACCCAAAATCCATAAACATGTAGAACCTCCACCTATGAGACCCATAGTGTCAGGAGAGTTCTGGGCCACAGAAAATATTTCTATTTTTCTAGAAAAAACACTAAGACCTTTGGTAAATGATATTTCAACGGTTCTGAAGGACACATATACACTGTTGAAACATATAGAATTATTGAAAGAATCTTTATCAGCAGATACCCACTTACTGATTACATTAGATGTCTGTAATTTATTTACCTGTATTCTAAATGACTATGGAATTCAGGCAATTAGGGAATTGATCTCATCTAGAGGGAATTTCCGCAGGAATAAACAGATACTTATTTGTCAATTACTTGACATTGTTTTGTCCAACAATGTCTTTTTGTATGGTGAAACTATATACCATCAGAAATGAGGGGTTGCAATGGGAACTCCATGCGCCAACACATACGCAAATCTTGTGGTCTTCCAATGGGAACGAACCTTTCTATTTAACCATCCACTGTTTAAGAAAATTACACTATATGAAAGATTTGTGGATGATATACTCATTGTATGGAAAGGTACTCTAGTAGAATTTCAAATTTTTCTACATTACCTTAACACTACAACCTCCTTCTTGAATTTTACTATGGAAGCTTCCAAGGATACAATTAGCTTCCTAGACAAATTTAAGTATTAGAGATGGACACTTCGTCTCAAGTCTTTACAGAAAAACATGCTGGAAAAATACTATACTAAACTTTGATAGCATGCATCCACGGCATGTATTTCCAGCCATTATAATGGGTCAATTTATAAGAATAAATAGACTATGTAGTGAGCAAGAAACAAAACTCAAGGAGATAGAAAAAATGGAAAAATTATTCCATGAAAGAGGCTACAATAGTAAGTTGGTGGAATCGATTAAAGAAGAAGTTTTTCCATTAGCTTCCCCAGAAATGCTAAATAAAAATAAAAATAAAAACCATACTATGACTTACAATACAAAAATTGGGCAATGCAATGTCAGAATTATAGACAAACAAGAAACTGAGAAAGGGTCAACAGTAGTAAGATACATTATGACCTATACTAATGATAGTCAAGCTATAAAGTGTATTGTTCAGAGCAGAGCAATTGGAAAATTTTGACCATAGATAAGACAACTATGAATATAGTAGGCACATATCCGAGATTTACGTACAAGAACAGTAAAAACCTGAAACAGTTATGTTCGGATTTCAAGGCAGGTAAAAATTCAGACAAGAAAGGAATAATGAGATTAGGAACGTATCCATGTGGAAGTTGCAGCATGTGTACATATATAACTAGTGAACAAGACTTTATGCATCCAACATTAAATTATAAATTTGTTCCCAAATTTGAGGCAACATGTGCAACAGAAAATCTTATATATTTAGCCACTTGTGGGAAGTGTTCAGTATTTTATGTAGGAATGACAAAGAGAAAATTAAAAAATAGAGTCTATGACCATACCTATGATATAAGGCGCACAAATGAACAGAACGCCTTAGCAAAACATATTATAGAATATAGAGATCATTATTTTAAATTTAGAGTTTTAGAAATAGTAAAAGCTAATAGAAGAGAAAAAGAAGATTCTAATCAACTAGAGTCCAGAGAATTATACTGGATTTTTAAATTGAGAGCACACCAATATCCAGGAATTAATCAATTTGTATCTATCAAACCAATACTTAAAAAAAGAAGATAATTCTATGCTCTCTTAGGGTATGTGTATATATATGCATAAAAGCGATTTTATTATATTCAACTATTTGGTAATATTTGGTCATACACACTTTTTTATTTGAATTCCTACATGAAATAAGGTGTTCATGCTGCATTGCAATATATATGTTTATATTTATACTATATTATTATATAATGCATCATGTTCAGACATGGATATAAATATTTAACTGATATGATGCACATAGTTTATTTTTATAAATATATAAGTAAGATATATTCTGTGTATTATTAACCAGTTTGTTTATTTATTACTTCATCTATTTATTTACTTCATAAATAATTGATTAATTTTATATAAATATTTATTAACTCACGTACTGAACATGGATTATATTTTATCCTTATAGAAATGAACTTAACCACATGGAATATATTTCATAGTATATTTTTTATTATTATTACTTGTTTTTAATATAAACTTTTATTATTTTTACTTTAAAACTTATTCACTATATAGTTTTAGATGTGTTGAATATTTAGAGCGCTATAAGAGGTAATCAGCTTCTGAATTAAAATTACAACATTCCATTATAACTTGACCACCCGTTTTGTAGAAAAAATCATGTTGTGATAGTATTTACCAGTCTAAATATTTAATTGGTTAGTTAATTATTTTATTAGATGATTGACTTTAATTAATTCAATGAACATAGAGTATTTAAATGAGTGGCCTAACCACAAGAATCAGGATCTGAAGAAGCATACATAGTGTATGTGAAAGCGCTTATCCACTTTGTTTATTTGTAAAAATAAAAGCTACGTTTTGGAGAATTCTTGTCTACTGTTGCTTTGCCTTGGAATCATCGAAATTGACTGTTTCCGTGATTGTTCACCAGTTTCTATATTTTCTGATTCTTTTTGGTTGTGACTGGTGGACTAACCTGAGTAGTAAGTGATTTGTATATCACAATAGATAAAAACTACAACAGTCAATCTACACTGGATTGGGCACTAACCAACAAACCTCAGAATTATCAGATTAGTGGCTGCTTACCTGATGGATAAGTTGGCATACGATTACCAAGGCTATAGAGAAAAAACCTTCAGTACTATCAAGCTCACCACCTTCCACCAAATCCATATTAAAAAAAATAATAATATTACCCCCAAGACCTAATCAATACCTTAAAAAATTTAACTGGTCCCTACCAAAACACCTGTCCCTTGATGCTGCAGTAGATCATTTCAACAAAACCTTCCTTGAAATTCTAAACAAACTGGCCACATACACACCATGGCCAACGACAACAGAATGCTCCTTTGGAAAAGAGACAAATCTTGGCAAACATGGTTCATCTGTAAAACCCAAATCAACCACATCGCATTCCAGCAAAATTAGAAACAAGGCTAAACACCAAATCAACCTAGACAAAAAGAACTTTTATGATAACCTGCAACATAAAAGTACAGTTGTGTACACTTACCATACATGCAGATGCTTGAGTGTATTCACTGTTGCAGTCATTACATTTGGGTAATCCTGCTGGCAGGTTGCCCTCAGTCGGCCTGAATTCCAAAGTCTTGGGTCCTGCGTTGGCTGCTGTCGCTCCTTCCCTGATGTCAGGTCGTCAGGGGTATAAAAGAAGCAGCAGACGCCATTTTCTTCAGTTTTTCTTGGCCCAGATGTCAGGTGCCCCTTAAGAGGGTAGCCAACATACATATATATATATATATATATATATATATATATATATATATATATATATATATATATATATATTTATAAAAATACATGCACCAATATAAACTTTACCTTCATCTACAAGCAAATACACCACATAGGTAGTGTAAATCAGAGAAGGAAAGAAAAGTTCCAGTAGAAAAAAGGGGGATGGCGGGTGGGTAACCTGGACTGCAACAGTGAATACACTCGAATATCTACAGTTATGGTAAGTGTACACAACTGTACTATGTTCTTCGTGTTTCACTGTTGCAGTCATTACATTTTGGTAGAGTCCCAAAGCTATGGTTGAGAGGCTGGAGCTAAACAGCATTAGGAGTGACTATGAGGCCCTGCAGAACTGCAGTGGCAAAGCCTGCCCTGGATTTAGAGTAGAGTGGCAGATGATAGTGCTTTGTAAAGGTGTGCACTGAACTCCAAGTAGCAGCCTCTAAAATGTCTTTGGTTGGTACTCCCCTGAGAAAGGCTGCTGAAGTGGCTGCAGCTCTGGTGGAATGTGGCCTAATGCCCTTAGGCACTGGCTTGTCATGGTGTAAATAGCAGAAATGAATGCAGTGGCCTATCCACTTTGAAATAGTCTGCTTTGAGACAGCCTTTCCTTGTGATCTTGCAGCATATGCCACTAGTAATTGCTCAGTCTTCCTGAAAACTTTGGTTCTGTCCAAATAGAATCTAAGCTGTCTGTGTACGTCCAAAGAATGCAGAATTATCTCCCCCTTGTTCTGTGGATTTGGATAAAAAGTTGGCAGATGAATAGTTTGGTTAAGAGCCACACTGGACACCACCTTAGGCATAAATGTTGGGTTTGTCCTCAGTGAGACCTTGTCTGGATAAAAAATGATAAAAGGTTCCACAGCCATGAGTGCCTGTAGCTCTGAAACTCGTCTTGCAAGTTATTGCTAGGAGCAGAGCTGTTTTCCAAGATAAAAACTTTATATCAGCAGTAGCAGCTGGCTCAAAAGGAGGCAGGATGAGTTTTTCCAAGACATAGTTGAGGTCCCATGCAGGTATTGGTGATCTCCTTGGAGGCCTTAAATTTTTGGCTCCTCTGAGGTACTGCTTTAATAAAGGATGAGAAAAGATTGGTGGCTCTGTATTGTAATGAGCTGAAATGGCAGAGGCATGAATTCTAATCAATGAAAAAGATAGGCCTTTGTCCAGCATCTCAGTTAAGTATTGCAAAATCTGAGGAATATTTGGTACAGCTGTATCAGTTCCTTGTGCCTGGTTCCAAGCACAGAATCTCTTCCATTTCCCAGCATATGATTTTCTAGTACTAGGCCTTCTGGCTTCCAAAATGACATCCATCACAGCTTTACTGAGAGGTGTGTTTTGTAGGACTACATTATCCGCCATACTGCCACGTTTAAAGTATTGAGTTGGCTGTGCAGGATCTGATTGTTTTGCTGGGACAGTAGATGAGGTATTTGAGGTAAGGTCCAAGCTGGGCATTGAGACAAGTTCCTTAGGATTGGATACCAGTACTGGCGGGGCCAGTCTGGGGCAATCAGTATCATCTTTGGCTTCTCCTGTCTGACTTTTAGGAGTACCTTGGGGAGGAGAGGCAGTGGAGGAAAGGCATACACTGATGGGTTTTTCCAGCTGAAAGACAGGGCGTCCACTTTCAATGCTTGTCTGTGATAAGTCCTTGTGCAGAATCTTTTTAGTTGGTAGTTGTGAGGGGAGGCAAATAGATCTATGTCCGGGCATCCCCATTTCCTTGTTATCATGCTGAAAACTTGTGGATCCAGTTGCCATTCTTGGGTATCCAGGAGGTTTCTGCTTAGTTCGTCTGTCAGAGTGTTTTCCTTTCCTGGCAGGAATTGTGCCTGCAGATGTACTTGGTAAGGCAATGCTGTGTCCCACAAAGTCATGGTTAGTCTGCAAAGGGGGTAAGAATGTGTGCCCCTTGCTTGTTTATATACCACATGACCGTGGAGTTGTCGGTCTTTATCAGTAGCTGTCCAGGATGAAGTAGGTCCTTGAAGGCTGTCAGGGCCTTTTGAACAGCTAGCATCTCTTTTTGATTGATATGTGGATGCATTTGGTTTGAGGACCATGAGCCCTGAAAGCATCTTCCTGCCATGTGGGCCCCCCAGGCATAATCTGATGCATCCATTGTTAGTGTCTACCTGGCTGGGGGTATTGTGAATGGCTGTCCCTTGTTCTGGTGACAAGCCTTCGCCCACCATCGAAACTCCTGTTGCAAGCAGAGAATGAGAGTAATCATTGTTTCCAGGCTGTGGCAATGTTGAGTCCAAACACTTTTTAGGTACCATTGGAGTTTCCTCATATGCAGTCTTGCATATGGAATTAGTAGGATGCAGGATGCCATGAAGCCCAAAGCCTGCAGAATTTTTCTTACAGATAACTGGGCCTTTGTTGCCAACATTTTGAAATAGGTAGTCAGTTGCTTTTGTTTGTCTGGCGTGAGATAAGCCATCTGGGCAGTTGTATTTAAGCTTGCACCCAGGAATATTATCTCTTGAGAGGGTACTAGTTTTGATTTCTTTTCGTTGACTGTATACCCTAGGCATGTTAGAAGTCTTTTCACAAACGCCAGATGCTGTAGAAGAATGTCCTTGTTCTCTGCTTGAATTAGACAGTCGTCCAAGTAAGGATATATTTGTATTCCTCTTTGTTTGCAGAATGCAATTACTGGTGCCAGGCACTTTGTAAAGACCCTGGGCACAGCAAATAAGCCAAAGGGCAGTGCAGAGAATTGGCAATGCATTGAGCCCGCCTTGAATCTGATGTATCTTCTGCATGATTGTCTGATTGGGACATACAGATATGCCTCTTTTTAGGTCTAAAGTCACAAGCCAAGCATTCTTGCCCAGCATGGGCAGAAGCTGCTGCAAAGTCAACATTTTGAATTTTGGAATATCCAGGAATGTGTTCAGAATAGATAGGTCCAGTATTGGTTTCCAGGCCTTGTCCTTTCTGGGTACCAAGAACAGTCGAGTAAAAGCCTTGTCCCTGCTCTTGCTCTGGTACTTGTTGAATGGCCCCCATGTCCATGAGGGATGAGACTTGTTTTTGCACCTCTGCCCATTGATTTTTTTGGCAGATCTTGCCAGCTGTTTGCCTTTGGCAGGGTATGGAAATGGAACTTGTAGCCTTGTGACACTATATTTAGAACCCACTTGTCCTGGGTTATAATGTGCCAATTTTGAGAAAAAAGCACTAATTTTCCCCCTAAGGGTGCTGCCAGGGGGAAGTCATTGGGACTGTTTCCTGTATGGTTGTGATTTGTCTTCTCCAGTTTTGGAGGTAGAAGCACCCCATTGCTTTGACCTGTATGAACCTTGCACCTGGGATCTGCCTCTAGGGCATCTGGATCTGCCCCTTTGAGGTCTGTCTGACACAGGAAAGGACCAATTCTTTGTAGGCCAGTGTTTACTAAACCTAGGTGGCTGTCCTTGTAAAAAAAAAAAAATCTTTGACAGTTTGCATATATTTAGCTTTGTCCTCCATTTTCTTTAATACCTCTTCTGCCTTAACACCAAACAAAGTATCATGCTGTAAGGGTGCATCTAATAATTTAACTTTGACATGATCAGGCAGATTTTGTTCCTTTAACCAAGAAGCATGCCTCCTAATTACAGAACCCGTAACTGCGGCCCTGCAGGCCTCCAAAGAATCAAAACCACATTGCAAAGTATGCTTTCCAACTTGTTCAGCTGCATGCAATAAATCCTGCATTTCCTTGTTTTCTGCACAGAGTTTAACAACATTTTCTGTTTAAGCAATGCCATGACATGTTGCTGATATTTGAGCATATGAAAACTGACAGTTTAAGGCCCTTATAGCCAAGGTAGCAGATATGTAAACCTTTTTCCCCCCATCTATCCAGTGCCCTAGAATCCCTGTCAGAGGGGGTAGGGTTTTTTTTGCAGCCTTAACTCTTTTGGGACCCTGTGACATAGTTTCTGAGTCTGCAGCAGGGTTTTTAAAAAGGAATTTATGAGAGTCAGGAACCCTGTAATATCTGTCAGGCTTAACAGGAGCTGGAGGTAAGGAGTCAGGGGTCAGACTAGACTCTAAAAACACATCATCTACAATGTCTAACACAGGTGGAATGGCTAGAGGCCTGTGTTGAGGTAGTAAAAGGAAATCCCTGAGCCTCTTTTTAGATTCTGAAAAATCTTGGCTCTCCCAGTGGAAATGCTCCCTCATGGTATGCAAGGTTTCCCCAAAAGAATAGTCCTCTGGAGGAGAAGCTGAAGGTATAGATTCTTCAACATCAGAATCCTCATGGGGGGGGAAGAGAATATTCCTGATCAGTAGAGGAATCAGAAGAAATAGAAACCTGATCTGAAGATTCATAGTCAGTCTCTTGCCTAGGCCTCTTACCAGGAGGGGGATGTGAACCCCTGATCAAGGTAATCAAGTCTTCGGCCATTTTGAGCATCTGTTTTTTGGGCATAGAGGCCTGTTCACATGGCTCTTCAGTTTGTTTCTTTGCTTTAGAAGGTGCTTTAGTCTTTGCCTTTGAAGCTAAAGTCGGTTTAATGTAAAGATGTTTAGGTCTGAATACACCCTCAGAAGCTGGTGCCTGCTCAGCGGCTCCGGACCCATCTGAGGGAATAGTGTCCAAGGCTCCAATACCTGGAGTTTCCAGCGGCATAGCCGACTCCATGTGGGATTCAGTAGCGGCCTGTGACTCTAAAGTAGCAGGCGTCAGGGGCTGCGAAAGCGCCTCACTGAGAACCGGCAACTGGCTTAGGAGAAGCTTCGTCGTCGGTTTTGGACCTCGGTTGTTTATCTCTCTCCTTTTCTTTGCGTTTTTTGTGAACTCCGGTAGTCGGATGGCTATCCGACGACATTTCTGGATAATTAAACTGGCGTCCAAAATAGTTTAAAGCAAAATCATACCAACGCTTAATAGTCCGTTGGTTAAATCTAGCACAAAACTGACAACCAGAAACGTTGTGATCAGGGCCTAGGCAAGAAATACAGTAAGAATGAAAGTCCTTATGAGGTATTTGCTTTCCACAAGAAATACAATTAACTTTTTCTGACATTGGTCTGGAGCAAGAAAAAAGTTTCCCCAACGGGGTACTTAGCTTTATTGAAGACTTTGGGTCTGAAACACGAACATGAAAATCTCAGGAGTCGGCCGACAGGCACTTGCGAACTGCTTCTGCTTCAGGCACCGCGCGGCAAGAAAGACTGAAGAAAATGGCGTCGGCTGCTTCATTACCCAAATGCAATGACTGCAACAGTGAAACATGAAGAACATCACCAGCATAACCCCCCAAAAATTTGGAATACCATAAATGCCACTCTCCACCCAGGATATTCCACTTCCCCTTCCCCCAGCTTACCACACTCTCCTACCACCGTTGCAGAATTCAGTAAACAGTTCACTGAATATGTATGATCTCCAATTAAAAGTAATTCCACAGAACCATCATTAGTCTCCAAACCTCTCAATATTAACTCCTTCTCCTTTCAGCTTGTTCCCACAGCTACCATTAAGAAACTACTCAAAAAAAACTCAAACCCTCTTCAATATCAGATGACAAGTTATATTTAAAACTAGCAGCTGAAGCCATATCTTATCCAGCGTCTATCCTTATTAACAGGGCCATAGCAGAACATGTTCCAGCAATATGGAAAATCGCACACATTATCCCCTTACACAAAGCCAGAAATTCCACAGAGCTGACCAACTACAGACCGATCACCATTCTCTCCCTCCACTATCTAAACTCCTTGAAAGATGTATCCACTCCCAAATGATTAATCATCTTACCTTCAACAACATGCTAGCAACATGTCAACATGGTTTTAGGCCCCACCATAGTACTACAACTGCACTCCTCAGTTTCACCAATACCACCAACCAACTCAAAAACAATGGGAAAATAGTGTCTGCAGTCTTTCTAGAAATGTCCAAGGAATTTGATACAGTCTCCCACCCCAAACTTTTAAATACACTCTCCAAACAAACTCAGACCCTCTACACTTCAGTGGTTGTGAAGCTATCTACAGGACTGCCAACAATCTGTAAAATGGCTTAATGTCCTATCGCCCTCCCACCTCCTCCCATTACACTAGGAGTACCTCAAGGCTCAACTCTTGGGCTGCTACTCTTCACTATTTTTACAACCAACCTCCATAGTGCTACCCAACTGGCTTCTACTATCCAATATGGAGATGACACAACACTTATATGAGCCATTACTAACCTAAAACACCTCCATGATACAACCCAAAAATCATTCTGAGATACCGAGCTATGGCTCCCTAACCATCACCTCATACTCAACTCCAATAAATCAAAACTCATGATCTTCCAACCCACAAGATCCTCCCCCCAGCACCTTCTACATCACAGCTAGGACTAATATTAAAATTAAAGCCGATTCACAAACAAAACTACTAGGAGTAATAATAGACAACCTAAGATTTGACCTACATATAGCACAAACAGTTAAAGTTCACAAAAATGGGTATTCTCACCTCTAGTGTTGCCACTGGTAGAACCCATCTTCTAGCAACACTTCTGTATGCTTCCCCAATTCTCATCAACCTTAAAAAGGCAGATTTAATTAAACTTGAAATATGCTACAATAAAACAGCTAAATTTGCAACTGACTGCCCGCATTGTAACCACCACTGTCACTCCTTAAAAAAACTTGCCTGGTTAAAACTCCAAGTTCCATCCTATAACCAATTAACCTTAGCACACAAACTAGTTTATCAACCTGAAAAAAAAAGTACAGTTTTGTACCTACCATAAATGTAGATGTTCGAAGATCCACATTGCTGCAGTCCTAACACTTGGGTAGTCCGCTGTCCCAGTCGGCCCGAATACCAAAGTATATGGCTGACGTCGGTCAAGGCGCATTAGTCTGACGTCAGGACGTCAGGGTACAAATGCGCATGACCGACGTCATATCCTCAGTCTTTTCTTGCCCCAGATGTCAGAAGACCCTAAAAAGATAAAGCCAAAACCAAAAAACACCAAACACTCCTGCACCAAATATATGTACAATATATACAAATTTACAAGAGTATAACCCCACCCACACAACCACCCCTAAACACAGAGGGAAGGAGGGAGGGTAAATTGGACTGCAGCAATGTGGATCTTCGAACATCTACATTTATGGTAGGTACAAAACTGTACTATGTTCTTCATTCCACATTGCTGCAGTCCTAACACTTGGGTAGAATCCCAAAGCAGAGGTAAGGGAGGCTGGCAAATCATAAAGAAGCAGGAGCTGTCAACATGCCTTGCAAAATAGCTGTGGCAAAACCAGCCCTAGATTTAGAGTAGAGAGGAAGGTGGTAATGCTTAGAGAAAGTATGCACTGAACTCCAAGTAGCTGCCTCCAAAATATCCTTAGTTGCCACCCCCCTTAGAAATGCTGTTGAAGTGGCAGTAGCCCTAGTGGAATGAGGCCTAATCCCAGCTGGAATCTCCTTGCCATGATGGGAACAACAAAATGCAATGCAAAACCCAATCCACTTAGAAATAGTTTGTTTTGACACAGGCTTGCCCTGAGAACTCAAAGCAAAAGAAACAAACAACTGCTGAGACTGTCTAAAATCCTTAGTCCTGCTTAAATAATAACGCAACTGCCTGTGTACATCTAAAGTGTGCAAAATCTTTTCCCCCTTATTTTGGGGATCTGCATAGAAAGTAGGCAAATGAATAGTTTGGTTTAAAGCCACACTAGAAACCACTTTAGGCATAAAGGAAGGATTAGTACGTAATGATACCCTATCCTTATGGAAAATCAAAAAAGGCTCAACCACCATAAGGGCCTGCAATTCAGAAACCCTTCTTGCAGAAGTAATGGCCAACAAAAAAGCAGTCTTCCATGACAAGTATTTCAATTCAGCAGTAGCCGCAGGCTCAAAAGGTTGTAGAGTAAGTTTCTCCAACACAAAATTGAGATCCCAAGCAGGAGTAGGAGCTCTCGTGGGGTCTTATATTCTTTGCCCCTCTAAGAAATTGCTTGAACAAAGGATGAGAAAACAATGGTGGGTCACAATCATAGTGAGCTGAAATTGCTGCAGCATGAATCTTAATGGAAGAGAAAGACAAACCTTTGTCCAATAACTCAGTAAGATATTGAAGAGCCACACTCAAATTAGGCTCAGAAACCTCCAAATTCTTTGCTGCACTCCAAAATAAAAATCTCTTCCATTTTTCTGCGTACACTTTCCTTGTACTAGGTCTTCTGGCTTCCATAATCACATTTAAAACTTGTTGAGGAAGTTGAGACCTGCTGTGTTTCAAAATAGAATATGCCAGGCTGTTAGATGAAGAGAGTGAAGCTTGACATTGAGTAGATGATCGTCCCTCTGAGACAACAGGTGTGGAATCAAAGGTAAAGGCCATGGAGGCTTCCTTACCAGACTCCTCAGTAATGGGTACCAGTGTTGCCGAGGCCAATCTGGAGCTATTAAAATCATCCTTGGCTTGTCTTGTCTGACCTTTAGGAGTACCTTTGGGAGAAGAGGCAGAGGTGGAAAGGCATACACATGAAGATTTTTCCAACTGAAAGAAAGAGCATCCACTTTCCAAGCTGTGTGATGAAACCTTTTCGTCCAAAACTTTGGCAGCTGCTGGTTTAGTGGAGTAGCCAAGAGATCTATGTCTGGAGTTCCCCATGACACTGTCAATTTCCGAAATACATGAAGATCCAGTTTCCACTCGTGGGGATCCATGATTTGTCTGCTTAACACATCTGCTAAGGAGTTCTGTGCTCCCGGCAGAAACCTTGCCTGAAGAGTTAGTTGCAAGCTGAGCGCAGTCTCCCATAAAATCATTGCTTGCCTGCATAGAGGGAAAGAATGTGTTCCCCCTTGTTTGTTGATGTACCACATGACAGTTGTGTTGTCTGTTAGAATCAACACCTGCCCTGGAAGAAGTAACTCCTTGAAAGCCATTAATGCAAATTGGACTGCTAACATCTCCTTCAAGTTGATATGTAGATGTTGTAGTCTGGCAGGCCACTTGTCTTGTATCCACTTTCCATTCAGATGAGCTCCCCAAGCTATGTCTGAGGCATCTGTCGTTAGAATCTGACTCGCCTCTGGCCGGGTCACAGAGAGTCCCTTGTTTAGGTGACATTCCTGAGCCCACCACAAAAATTCCTTTTGAATGCAAGGTATTATTTGAATGACAGTGTCCAAATCCTGGCAGTGCTGTGTCCATACATTTTTGAGATACCATTGCAGCTTCCTCATATGCAGTTTGGCATTGGGAAGCACCAGAATACAAGATGCCATGAACCCTAAGGCTTGAAGGACTGTCCTTGCAGTCAGCCCGGACTGAAGAGATAGTTGATGGAAGTAAAGGGAAAGATTCTTTTGTTTGTCCGGGGTTAAAAAGCCATCTGGATTGCTGTATTCAGTCTCACACCCAGAAAGCACATGTCTTGAGAGGGTACTAGACTGGACTTTCTTTCGTTCACAGAATACCCCAGGCATCTTAGCACTGCTATCACATATTCCAAATGCTGTAAAGGTCTTCCTTTTCTTGAGCCAGAATCAGGCAGTCGTCCAAGTAAGGATAGATTTGTATTCCTTTTAGCCTGAAGTAAGCTATCACTGGAGCCAGAACCTTTGTGAATACTCTGGGCAGTAGATAAGCCAAAGGGCAATGCAGAGAACTGATAATGGGAATTCCAGCTCAAACGCAGATACTTCCTGCAACTTAGTCTGATAGGTACATGAAGGTAAGCCTCCTTGAGATCTAAAGTTACCATCCAGTGATCTTTGCCCAGCAGAGGTAAAAGCTGTTGTAACGTCAACATTTTGAACTTGGGAATGTCCAGATAAGTGTTGAGGATAGATAAATCCAAAATTGGCCTCCACGTGTTCCCCTTCTTTGGTACTAGGAACAGGCGAGAATAAAATCCTAGGCCCCTTTCTGGCACAGGAACCGGCTGAATGGCCCCTATTTGGAGTAACAGAGAAATTTGCTTGTGAGCCTCTTTTCTTTGTAGAGGAGAAATGTCTGGCATGCCTTTGAAAGGAGGCAAGGTATGGAAATAAAACCTGTAACCGTGGTGAATGATATCCAATACCCATCTGTCTTGGGTAATTAAATTCCAATTTTCTTTGAAAAGTGCCGCCTTCCTCCCAAAGGTGCTGCCAGGCGAAAGCACTGGCAGCTGAAAAGGCAGGTCATTGGGTCTGTTTACGAAAGGACTGACCCCTTCCCTCACCACAAGACTGGGCAGGTGGACTCCCTGTTCTAGGCCTAAAAGAACCTTGAGCTCTGCCCCTACCACGTCTAGACCTACCCCTAGACTGGGAATCATAAGCAGGATATGTCCATCCCTTAGTAGGCCAATTTCTACTAAACTTGGAGGCTGAACCTGCAAAAAATCTTTAACCGTCTGCATAGACTTAGCCTTGTCCTCCATTTTCTTTAAAACTGCTTCCACAGGCGAACCAAACAACACGTCAGACTGTAACGGAGCATCCAAAATCCTTGTCTTAACATGCTCAGCTAAATTCTGATCCCTCAGCCAGGCGTGCCTCGAAGAACAGAACCAGTGGCAGCCACCCTCGAAGAGGCCTGCACAGCATCAAAACCACATTGCAAGGAATGCTTACCCACCTGTTCAGACACATGAACTAAATCCTGCAACTCTTTACACTCAATACCTTCCGCCAGAGCATCTACCTTAGACTTCAATTGTGAAAGGAGATAATTTTGATATTTTAACATGTGAAACTGGCAATTCAAAGCCCTCATGGCTAAAGTGGAAGAAGTATACACCTTCTTACCCCATCTATCCAAAGCCCTTGCCTCTTTATCAGGAGGAACAGGATTTTTAACAACAGAAGCCTTAACACCTTTAGGCCCCTGAGAAACAGTTTCTGGGTCTGCCCTAGGACTCTTAAAAAGATACTTATGAGCTTCAGGCACCCTATAATACCTATCTGGTTTAACTGGGGCAGGAGGCAAAGAATCAGGGTTCAGGGAAGCCTCTGCAACATCATCTTCCACCACATCCAGTACACGAGGTATAGCTAAAGGCCTATGCTGGGCTATAAACAAAAATTCCCTAAGCCTCTTCCTGGAATCAGAGAAATCTTGACCTTCCCATTTAAAATGCTCCCTCATGGAATGAAGAGTCTCTGAAAAGGAAAAATCCTCAGGAGGAGAAGCCGAAGGAGTAGAATCATCCACATCAGAATCAGAATAAGGAGGATACTCCTGCAAGTCTTCAGCCGAAGACTCAGAAGCCTCCGAACACTGCCCAAAACTCTCAAGCTCAGGTTCCACCCTAGGCCTCTTATCAGGAGGGGGCATAGAACCTCTAATCATAGTAATCAAATCTTCTGCCATTTTAAGCATATGTTTCTTAGGCAAAGATCCTGAAGAACTAGGAGAGACCCCCACTGAAGTTAAACCTGGCCTGCCTCTCAAAGAAGCCTTGGAAACAGAAGGGGAGGGCCTAACCACCTTAGGAAGAGAGGGGAGAACAGCCACCTGAGAAGCCCCTTCAGCCTGGCCTACCTCCTGAGAGGACACATCTTGCAACAGTAAAGTCTCTCCCTGAGACTCCAAAGAAACTTCTGGCAGAACCTCCAGCTCCACTGAGCCTTCTAAAGAACCGACGTCCGGGACTGACGGTTCTTCCAACCTAGGCTTTGCTGCTTTGTCCTTGCGCTTTTTGGACGAAGCGGGCGTCGGAGCATCCGACGGCATTTTATAATTACAACGCTTCCCAAAAACTAACCTGGCACAGTCTAATCTTCTCTTTATAGTGCGTTTGTTAAATCTAGCACAAGAGCGACATCCAACAACGTCGTGCTCAGGCCCTAAACAAGGTATACACAAGGTATGGTAATCCCTATGAGGTATCTGTTTCCCACAAGAAATAGTTATTCACTTTTTCTGACATCCGGTTAAATACTGAGGCAAGAAAAAACCAAAATATTCCCCAATGGGGTACTTAGCCAACTTTGATTCGGTCTGAAACTCCGACTTCAGAAAATTTCAGAACACCAACCTGCACTCGCAAAACTGCTTCTGCATCGGACCATGCGGCAAAAAAGACTGAGGATATGACGTCGGTCATGCGCATTTGTACCCTGACGTCCTGACGTCAGACTAATGCGCCTTGACCGACGTCAGCCATATACTTTGGTATTCGGGCCGACTGGGACAGCGGACTACCCAAGTGTTAGGACTGCAGCAATGTGGAATGAAGAACATCTGCCTTTCTAAATATTCTCCAGCCCCCATACCACAAATTGAAGTCTTAGCTCAACAAATAAACCTCTACTACAACTGTCCAAATCCACTAATATGGCAGGGGACTCCATATTATGTAGCAACAAGGTGGAATTCACTACCTCACAGCATCAGAACCTACACAAATACCAACCAATTCAAAAAGATTCTTAAAAGTTATCTTAATGACACCTGGCTTTGCTCCTGTACTACTCCAGGCTAACTAGTTTTAATAGTTTCTGGTCATAATTTTTCTTCTTCCCTGACCACCTTATAAAACATGGTCTCTCTCTCACATCTAGATAATCTATAATCTCATCCTTTTCTATCCAGTTCCCCCCTACAAACCCTTCCTCACCTTACTTTGAGAAACTACAATGTCTACACTACAATAAGGAATTATATCTGATGACTGTATAATACAAATGTCAGCTATAATAGCATAGAATGTAATTTCTGGTGTACTGTTATGTCTTGTAGATTTTTTTTGTATAACTTCTTGTATAAATTGTGTACAATCTCTATATATGGAACTTTTCACCCCGGGCCTCTGCTGAAAATGGGTCTTATCCCAGTCGGACTTTCCCAGTAAACAAATGTAAAATAAATAAAATCTGTGGTAGTAACGAGTTACTGGCAGCAAATGAGGATTACACTGGCTTGCATTTATACTTCACCTAAAACTGCTATTGTGGAGTTTACAAAAATTTGGGAGAAATAATCACTTTCAGCAGGGACTATTGCTTAAAGGTGGGGACTAGAATTTGATTTGCAATAATTGGGATGTATCGGGGGGGGGGGGGGAGCTAAATGGGAAAATATACCAAAAAAGGGCAGCTTAATTTTATAAAAATATTTGGTGGGGAAGAAGTGAATTAATTCGTAGGAACTCTGTCAGAATTTGCATATTATTCCCCAAGGTAAAATAACTGGGCTAGACTAGACCAAAATTATATTTCATAGGAACATGTGCATTTAATTGAGAACTCCGACAAGCATCCAATAACTATTTCATATCATGCACCAATAATTGCCAGAATAAAAATGCAGGGTAATGTAGCAAAGATGAAGTACTGGTGCTTCTCCCACCTACCTGTTAAAAAGAAGAATTTAAGGAATGGGTAGTGGAAAATATTCGGGAGTTATTAGGGAAGACAAAAAAAAATCCAGAAGATATAGCTAGTGAGTAGGATAAAATGAAAGTTCAGTACAAAAAGAGAAGAAAGAAAGAAAGAAAAAAAAAAAGTAATTGTTAAGAAGCAATGAGAATTACTTAGAGGCGCTGACAGATGTATTACAGACTAAGGGGACTCTCACAGAAAAAGAAGTGATGCAACTGCACAGTACTAAAGAGAAAATAAGGATAATATGCATGGGTTTAGAAAGACTGCTGTTAAGCAACTGTTTTTTTTTTGGACAATAATTCCATAGCACAAAAACCTCTGGCATGAATTGGGCAAAAAAAAAAAAACTAAATGGGTTGTTGTCAAACTTAGGGAGCCTATAACAAGAAAGATAACCAGGAATCCTGTATTTAGGAAATTTTATGAAAATTTGTGTAAAGCAGAGAACTGTGGAAATCAAGAAAATGCACAGCTGGAAATATTTATTGAAGACTTAAATATGCCAAGATTAAGAGGCAGATGAGGCTCAACAAATAACATTTAAGATAGGAGGAGATGAGGTAAAAATATTGACGTATAACCCATCTGCAGGAAAGTCTACAGGAATAGATGGTATTCTAGTGGAAGTCTGGAAGCTAGGAGGGAAGAAAGTGCTAAATACTGGGAAGGTTTAACAGTATTTTAAAATGAGAAGCACCAGCACCCTGTAAGAAAGCTGGTAAAGACCTATCAAATCCAGCTTCATATAGGCCCATTTCATAGGTTCAGAGATTAGTACTGGGCTAATTGCCCTCGTTGGCCATTTTCAGCCTAGCCAATACCCCATGCGAGACTCAAACCCTGCATCTTATGTTTGTAAGGTAAACAACTTAGCCATTATGCCAACCTGACATGTCTACAATGGCTAAAAGAATGGCAAAAATGTTGCCAAAATAAATAGATATGGATCAGTTTGGTTTTGTGGAGGAGAGGCAAACATTTGACAAAATTTAGACAATGCTGATCCACAGAGAAGCAGAATGTAAGAAAATAAGTCCGTTGTTGGTGATTTGTGATGCAGAGAAAGCAGTCAACAAAATAAACTGGGATTTTATGAGTAGGACAATGGAAGTATTTACATTCTATGACAGAATAAGGTTAATTAGGAGAATAAGTTGTTTCTTAACAGAAGAACCAGGCAAGACTGTCCTTTTTCCCTTTGTTATATGTATTATACTTAGAACCACTGGCAATGAAAATAAGGGATTCAGAAATTCAAGGATGTAATTGCTAGGGTATTCAAGAAAAGTTAGCTTTATTTACAGATGACAATATTTTGTACCTGATAAAATCAGAAAAAGGACATCTCAGTGTTTGTGGAACATTCTGAGACGGTTCTGTGTTTTTTTTTTTTTTGGTGGGAAGGGGATATAAAATTAAGATAAAACAAAGGCTATACCCGTAAACTATGTACCCAGATATGAACTGGTTCAGCAATACCCATATTTATGGTGGTATGATAAAATGAAGTGTTTAGGAGTATGGGTTGAAAAAGAGTCTGTAACAGCTGCTAAGGATACACGGGAAGAGACTACAAAAGAAAAAAACAAAACCTTAGAACCAGGAAGCTCTTGCCTATGGACATGGATAGCAAGATACAAGCAGTAAAAATGTTTTTAGTCCCTTTAGTTTCATACACAGGTCAGACATATTTTTATCAACCAGAGAAGTTGTGGTAGTAATTATGAGTTGAAGGATTTTATCAGGGAGGGGAAAGGGACAGAGTCAAGTAGGATATGTCGATCTTTCCAACAAGAACAATTAAGCTTAGGAATACCTGATTTGAAGTGACATGTTAGAGCTACATAGTTAAGGTTCTTATACATAACACAAGCAGAAAGCGACAATTTAAAGTGGAAAGGTATAAGGTGGGGGGGGGGGGGTAATTCAAGAAATAAGAAAAAGTTTGATTTTGGATGCAGATCCTTAAGGAGAGTAACAGTCATACAGAACATTGTATTCATAAAGTAGCAGAAAGTATGCTAAAAAACTAAGCCAACACCGGAATGGAGAAAGAAGATTCTGACGATAGAGATGTCTGCAGTTAGGGGTCCAGGGAATAGACAAGATGGGGCTGGAATTTACTGAAGGAAGCTGGTAAAAGAACCAAGGCACTGGGAACAAATAATGTGAAGGGAAAGGTAACAGAATGAGAAAGTGCCAAGAAGACATATGGACTGCAGGCTAGAGACTGTCTTCCCTATTAGTGACTGTATTTTTGAACTGCAATGAGATGGCGGACTTCATAAATTCCCTAAAGAGTACTCTGTCAGGAATACTGGGCGAGCAAATGAGTGCAACAAAGGAAAGTACTTGTTTTTGAACTGAGATATTGAATCTGAACTGCCTAGACATACTACAGCCTTAAGTTTAATTCTGGTGGTTGCCAAAAAAAGCAATTACTAGAAAATAGAAATCAAAGTCTAAACCAACTGTACTTCAAGTAGTGAACAACAGGAAGAGGGACCTTTAGAAAAGGGTAGGAGTAAATTACATAGTGAAAAAAGGAAACTGTAGGGACAATACAAGCAGAAAAATGTTTTGAAGGAGGAATGAGGTTTAAGAAAAGGCTGAAATTGAACAATTTATGAAATGTTGGATTCATTATATTGTATAGAACAATATATGTTATGTATAATGCTTTCAAATGTGAAATATGCTTGCTTATGTCACATGTGATAATTCAATAAAGGTGGTTAAAAACTTCACTCCTTTCTCCTCTGTCTATCCCACAAGATATTCATGAAATCAACTTACCTAGAGCTATCACATAAAACCAAGTCCTGAAAACACTTTCTGAAGCTGAACATACTGCACTGATGGGTCCTGACAGTATCCCTAAATGCATATGAAATAGCATAAAGAACAGTTTAGTCATCCGATTAATGCTCAGCCTTCGCTTCCACACAGGTTTGCATCAAGTTAATGGAGAACAGCGACAGCTATTCCCCTACACAAAGGAGGACTTTCGACAGATCCAGGTAATTACAGGCCAATATGTCTGACTAGTCTCATATGCAGCTATAGAAAGACTTATCATGGAACTAATCAATAAGGACATAGCAAACCTCTAAGCACTGAATCCCTCTCAGTATGGATCTGTCAAGGGGAGGTCATGCTTACTAAACCTGGTGGACTTCTTTGAAAAGGTCACCAAAGCAATTGAGGATAAGACAGTACACACCGCATACCTCAACCTGGTCAAGACATATGACACAATCCCCCAACTCTGGTATACCAAAAAAGCTAAATAAGCTGAAAATAAACCCCCTATGTCACCCACTGGAATGCCAGCTGGCTCACAGAATGCAGGAAATCAGAACAGGGGAAGCTGCTTCCACAAAAAGAAACCAGCCAACATGTTTGGCATCTAATTCTCTGAAGTGAAAAAACAATACTAAAGGTTTCTGGCTGGCTAAGTTTGCAGAGGACTGCAAGCTAGGAGCAGTTACTGAATCCTCAAATGGCCTAGCTATCCTGTGGAAAGGTTTGTCCCAAACACCTAACTGGTGCAAGAATCATGGACTGAAACTAAATGCCAAAAAATGCATTACTGTATCCTTTGGGAAGCAGTCTAAACCCAAGAAACTACCATATCGGCAAAATACCCCTGAGAGCTGACCCAGTTTGGAATTTGGGAACTTGCATAGACGAAGACTTAACTTGAACAAAATATGTCCACTGTTAAAGTCCTTCTACAATGCACATCTTATAAACAAAGGGATTGTGACTAGATCTAGAGATGTCATTGTTCCCCCCTTGACTCAACTCTCATCAGGCCAGTCAAAGAGTACAAATGCCCCCTTTGGCATGTATTTATCCAAATGCACACTACAAATGTAAAGCCCATAGAGATACCTTACTAGAAGGATACAAGGACTAAACAGTCATACAGGGAGCACCTCAAAGCTCAGTCACTATACTCAATCTCATACAAACTGCTAACAGGTGGCCTGTGTCTGGCATACAAGGCATCCTCCGACCAAATACTGATGGAACTACCGCATATCAGCAAGTCAAATAGCACCAGAAATGCTCAGTCCAGGATCTAAATTTATTCTGCAACATGAATAAAATGGCATGGAGGGATGGGTATACCTCACAGAGTATACCCATTGCTCCAAAACAGACTCCCAATCCACATAAAACAAAGCTCATCCCTGTTCATAATCAATCACAACATGGATCTATGGACAGATAACAGAAAATGTACTCCAGGACCACCCACTGTGCAACTAATGGATAGAGGGAGGTCCTAAAGGAGTTCACACAAGTCCCCTAAAATTATCTATGGTATGATTCCAGTTATTCTCACTAGGGGTAATCTACAATTATCAACCACGGAATGGGTAAGGTCAAACTAATGCCAAATGCGATGACATTAATTCAAGCATCAAAAGGGAAATTGTCCAGTCTTAAAATGGCCCAAAAGGGCAGCTAGTGTAGTTCTTAACAATGAACTGAGATAGGCCCAACAAGAAGTGATGAATTTATAGAAAAGACTCTCAAAACATAAAGCGAAAGCATTACATAAAAATGAAATAATCAGGGTACAAAGTAAGGGACTGAAAACTGAATGCAACACTATTCGTGGCCGCTAATTCAACCCAAGGGAAAGGAAGTGTTATGATCCATGGAACAAGACTAGATGGAACTAAATTAAGATTTAAGCTAGCTCAAGTGAAAATAGACATCAGAAAGTAAAGCTGAAAGTTGCACTTACACAAAATAGTAGATGTTCAAATTCCTCACTACTGCAGTAGGCTTGAAGCTATATGGGTTGTAGGTTGCCCAAGAGCCAGTAACCACTCAGCTTCCAAAAGCTCTGCATCCCTCCCACACTTCCACTCTGACTGCTGACTGGACAGCCCTGAGGAGAGGAAAAAAAATCAGCAGTCAGTAGAAAATCTCTTGTTCAAATGTTAAGAATACTCAACCAGAACCATAAAACAAAAAATAATCACAAAATCTTTTCCCCAAAAATAAATATATATGTTAATAGGGGGGGGTAGATGGTGGATATGGCTGTTGCAGCAGTGAAGAATCTGAACATCTACTGTTATGGGTGCAACTTGCACAGTTTTACTATGTTCATCATTCCCACTGCTGTAGTAGCCTTTAGGGTACATGGGTTGATTACTAAAGCCTATCCAACCTGGGAGGAGAACGAATATTAATCCAGGAATCCCTGGAGAGTGGGCTAAACAAAGTCAGTCCCAGATCTAGAAAAGCAATCCAGTTTGCAATGTCTTGTACAGAGGACCATGTAGCTGCTACATTGCAGTATTTGTAATACTTTTAGAATCCACCCTTTAAAATATGCCATTGAAGAAGATAAGGCCCTTGTAGAATGAGCCTTGATACTGCCTGAAATTGGTTTACCATGGTGGGCATAACAGAAAGCAATAGCCGAAGAAAACCATTTGGAAATTATCTGTTTTGACATGGTTTGTCCTTTCTTTGTCCCAGTGTAAGAAATAAATAGTGGGTTAACTTTTCTAAAGGACTTAGGTCTGTCAGTGTAGTACCCAAACTGCCTATACATGTCCTGAGTATGTAGAATCCTCTTTATCTGGTTTTGAGGGTCTGGATAGAACACGGACAGACTGAAGGCTTCACTCAAAGTAAACTCAAACTACCTGGGCATAAATGAGAGATTTGTTTCCAATGATAACCTGTCCCAAAAGAAGACCAGACAGGGTTCACTCACCATGAGATACTGCAACTCACATACTTTTCTTGCAGATGTCAGAGCAATGAGAACAGTAGTTTTCCATGTAATGAACCTTAAGTCTGCTTAATGTGCAGGTGCATATGGAAACATGTTTAACTTTTCCAGCACAAAGTTAAGATCCCAAGAAGAAGCAACCTGTTTGCAAGGTCATCTCAGGTGTAGTCCTCCTGTCAGAAACCATTTTACCATAAACAGTAGAGGATCCATGGGCAGACAAGCTGAAATAGCCACAAGATGTACTCAGAGGAGCATGAAAGACCAGAGGACAGCAATTCACAAATATTTGAGCATCAGTGGTACATAATCACAGATAGGGCCCTCATTATAGGCTAGGCACAGATTAGAAAATCTTCTCCATTTGCCAAAGATTTTCTATTAGAAGATTTTCTTTCCTCCTCTAGTACCTGCTACATCTCCTCTGAAAAGAGGTATCTAAAAGGAATTAGAATTGAATCATGTAGGTAGACAGTTGAAGATGTTTGCAATTGGGACGCATCAGACCTCCCTATCTGATGTACGTAGGTCCAGTTTGTGAGGAAGCTTGTGGTAACTGCCCATAGTCTATTCAATAAGAAGGGAGAATGAATGTTGCCTGGGTCAAAAGAGCACAACAATTATTTTGGAGTCCTTCTGAATCTTCAGAATTACCCTGGATATTAATGGAAAGTGTGGAAATACAAAGGTACATTCATCCATGGGAATAAGAAATCATTCGTTTTCCAAGTCTTTTTTACAAGGAGTCCTCAAGCAGAATTTGTTGCGTTGGCTGTCTTGAAAGGAGGCAAGCATATATACTTGAGGTGTTTCTCACAAAAGGATCAATACTAGGAGGACACCCTTGTACAGTTTCCATTTAAGAGTGTCTGCCCTGGTCCTGCTAAGCTTGTCTGTCACTATTTTATGCTCAGACAGAATGTAGGATGCTTGAAGGTTTAATGAGTGCTGAAATGTTAAAGGCCCTATCCAAGGCAAAGAACACAGCTTCCATGGGACCCGATAGCAACCCAGACTGTATTTTGCATAATCTCCAGCAAGAACTACCTTCGCCATTAAAGACCCTATTCAACCACAGCCAAAGTGCAGGCTTCATTCCAGCAGAGTGGAGAACTGCCATTGTCATCCCCTTGCACAAAGGTGGTGCCACTACTGACCCTGGTAACTAACTATCAACCCATTAGCTTGACAAGTCTGATCTGTAAAGCAATGGAGCATATTATTATGGATCTCAAACAAGGACATAGGCAATCTTCAAGCACTTGCCCCACCCTGTTCGGATTTGTCAAGGGCAGATCTTGCCTGTTGAACCTAGTTAAATTGTTTGAGACGGCCACCAAGGCCCTGCATGAGGGAAAGTCAGTACATACATCTTACCTTGACTTGGCCAAAGCCTTTGACACAATCCCCCACTCAGGAATCATCAAAAAGCTAACTCTACTTGGCATAAATCCCTACCTCATGAGGTGGGTAGCCAACTGGCTCACAGATAGGACCCACGGGGTCAAAATAGATGGCTCAACCTCCAACAGCAGACTTGTCACTAGTGGTGTTCCCCAGGGATCTGTCCCGGGACCCCTACTGTTTGGCATCTACTTCTTAGAGGTCCAGGCAAAGACAAAAGGCCTGTGGCTAACCAAGTTTGTGGACTGTAGGTTGTGTGCCATCATTGACTCCCAAAATGATGTTAACATACTGCAAGTGAGTCTCACAGCAACACATGACTGGTGCCAAAGTCATGGCCTTAAGTTAAACGCAAAAGATTTATCATTATACCATTCGGCAAAAACACGTCCCCTACTGATTACCACACATCAACAGCAACCCCCTAAGCACACAACCTTTGGTAACAGACCTGGGTACACAGGTTGACAACAGTCTCACATTAGACCATCATGTAGTGGCAGTGGTCAGAAAAGCCTTTTACTTGGTTCATCTCATAAGTAAAGGGGTTGCATCCAGAAAAAAGGTTATTACCTCTCTGTACTCTTCCCTCATTAGGCCAATAACTGAGTACAACGCCCAGTTTGGTATGTACCTCTTCAAACATCTGCACCAACTGGAAAGACCACAGAAATACCTCACAAAGAGAATCCATGGCCTCCAATATCTGTCCTATGCAAGCAGCCTCAAATCACTATCACTCTACTCGGTATTGTACAGATTGCTCAGAGGTGATATCTGTGTCTCGCCTACAAGGCAATCTCAGAGCCTGCCTACTGGAGATGCTCCATATCCATAAGTCTAACTCCTCATGCATTAGCCGCTCAAAAGGCCTAAATCCAATATGTGACATCAACAAAACCTGCTGGAGAGACAGGTTTGTCTACCAGATGCTGCTCCATCTCTGGAATAGACTTCCCATACACATCAAACAGAGTACCTCACTGACCTTCCTCAAGCACAACCTTGATGAGTGGATGGGAAACCATAAATTTGTCCCAGGGGGTTCCACCTGTGTCTCTCAGACAGGGATGACAGGTGCTGACTGAGGTTTCATTTTTGGGGATAAACTCTTGGCTAGGCTTGTAAGGGCCCCAGAGCCATTAGCCTAGTAACCTCCTATGACCCCCATAAGAGCTACCTCCAAAGCCACCACTGCCAATCCGAACACAAAGTACGACCTTGTACCACCTTGCTTGTCCATGCACTCACTGTGGTATTTGGTCTGTAATCACATCAAGAGGTCCTGGGGCCATAGATTATGAAGATATTTTAAGGCATGGATCACAGCCGACATCTCTTTGAAATTTATGCGTTTTGGTCTAGCTAGAGAAATCCCATAGGTCTTGCACCTTTACACCCATTGAAACTGCAGCCCTCCCAAGTAAAATTTGGGCCAAATGTAGTGACAAATTATCTTGGAGGCAGAGGAGAAAAGGGGATACTTGAATTTGCTTGTATTTGTGGCCTCCACCAGTGTAGTTTCCTTTTCAAGGAGCCCAATACTATAGTCAGAAATTCCAGGAAATGCAAACACTGGGTCCACGTTTTTTTTTCTGAAATCAGTGAATCTTTCTCATGTGTAACCTGGCAAGAGAATATGGGGACTGACAGACGCCAGGAACCCCAGGATCCTGAGATACGCTCCGGCTGAAGTCTGACATTGGGATGAGAAGCAAAAGAAAGTTTCCAGACAATACACATTCTCCTGCATCAAAAAAAACTTTTGGTGCAAGGAGTCTACGACATCCTAGAAAGACAATCATCCTGCATAGTGTCTATATGGCAACCTAAAAAGACAATCCTATGTGATAGGCTGAAGGGAGATTTCTGAATACTTAACTGGAACCACAGATTGGTCAGAAGAGATAAAACCAATAGCAATGACTCGACATCAAAGATAAGCAAGTCACCTAAATAAATATACATGCCATTCAGCCTGCAATTAGTTATGACTACAACTGGATACTTCATATACACCATTAGAGCAGTAGATAACCTCAAGTGGTATTGCAGAAAACTGATAATGTGACACAAACACAGAAACTCAGAAATTTCCTGAAGCCTTTGGCTGTGGGAATGTGATGGTATGCATCTTTTAGGTCCAATGTTACCATAAAGCTTACCTGGAGAATAAAAGGCAACAGATTTTGAAGTCAACATCTTGAATTTTGGAACTTTCACATACAGGTTTAGGAAGGAAGCATAAAACTGGTCTCCAAGAAGATTCTTTCAATACAACCAGAAACCTTCTGGAATAGAAGCCTTAGAACAAGTGCTGTTAAAAATCAAAGGTGCAAATGACTGTTAGGGTGAGGAAGTGCTGAAGAACGAGAGGAAAAAATTCTGTTTCGTTCAGAGCTTGGGGAGGAACTACCTTGAAAGGAAGTGTTTGTATCCAGTGCTAACAGTATACCTTTCTGAATCACCTTTAACACCTGTGAGTCTGTCACAATCTGCTGCTAAAAGGGAATGTAGAGAATCGGATTTTGGGACAGGCTTTTGAGAGAGATAGAGGGGTAAGAGGGGAAGGGACACGGAAAGATTATTGGTACAGTCATTCCAGTTGTAGACTGTCTCTTTATAAGGAAATGATCCTTGCTTCTTAGTGTTTCCCTTCTGCCACCTCTTTTTATTTTGAGAAGACAGGGACTGTTTGTTTTATTTTTTACATGAGAGAGGATCTGAGAGATATGTCAGGGAGGGCTGGGAAAAAAAAAACTGGAAACTCCCTGAATTAATTTCCCTCTCTCAAACCGTTTGAGGACCCGAGTAACAGATGGACTAAATAAAACCTTATCTAAAGCTGAATTCAACATTTCAGACTATATCTAGTGAGAAAAATTTTGATTACATATCCAGGCATACCTACTCAAAACAGTAGAAGAGGCCCTAGATACAGTATCTGTACAATCACACACTCCAGGCAAGTTTAGATATGTGAGAAATGTTGGAAATGGAAATGGAAATGAGACCAGCACTACCTTCAGGGGAAAAGTGGCATCTAGATCTCTCAAGATGCCTACAACACAAAAAAGCACAAAGTTCCACATATAGGTCTGACAGATGAAAATTCTATACGCCAAAGTGGAAGAAATCATTCGCTTATCAAATCTCTCCAAAATCTCTCCCTGTTTGTCAACAGGAGAAGAGTTGGAGGAGGTCTGCCCCCTACTGGTTAAGATGTGAAAATGGCTGCAGGGTCCGACCTAAGGCAAGAAAGTAAGTGCTTTTTAGTTTGAGAAACTTTGTAAAGCCCAACAGCTTTTCGGGGACTGAAGGTTGTGAATCTGGGTTGTTATAGGCATTTTTAAACATCCTCCAAGGCCATCACTAGTGGAGGAATAGGCATAGAATGAGGTATATCATAATATCTCCAGAGTTAACGGGAACATCCACTTGTTCCCACAAAAAACATCTCATTCATCCAAGCTATAATCTAAGAAAGGGAAACTTCTTCCAAAGGAGGCTGTGAGGACCAAGTTTCCTTAGCATCACAGATTTGGGCTTGAGAATCTGTAGGATATGAAGAGTCATCTCTGTCTATGTCAGAATAACCTGAAATGTCTTTCTCAGGAATTTTTTTACAAACCTGATTTACAGTTATTGTATTCTGCGTACCAAGAGACAGTTAAGCTTAATTTCTTGGCTAAGTTCAAAAAATCATCTTTTTGTCTGAATATCATGTCGGTTTTGTTTTTTTTCTTTTTTCTTTACAGGTATCCTTGATGACTTGACTAGGAGAAGGAACTTCTGCCTAATCACAGTCTTTCCCCCAGCCAAATCCAGCATCATTCACCAAAATATCTCCATGCCCGGTTAGGACACTGGAACAAATGAAGAAGATGTGGCTAACCCCTGGTTCACGGTGGCTGAAAGGACTATACCCACAGGAAGCAAAGAGGTAAGTGAGTGGTTTGAGGAACGACTGCTAGGCATTGCAGAGTCACCTACCATCGGCTGAGGTAAGAACAGAGTCTGCTTAGTCAGAAAGTGTTCTTTAAGTAGTTTTTTTTTTCTCTCTCAAGGAACTATGGAAGTCAGACCAGCAGATGATGGCTAATTACCCATGCTGTGACTGAGGAGGACACTTTGGATGCAGTAAGAAATGCTGAAATGAGTCTGGTCAGAAGGAGAGCTTTCAAACAGTCTGCATAAGTAGCACTCTTACACTTTCACACAAATGCAGATTCCCCCAAAATATTGTGATGCATAAGCAGCACACTAAATTCCCCTTCAAAGTAAACTTAGTCTGACAGAAACAATGGCAGTTAAGTTGTCACAGACTGAACACAAGTAATGCATAACATGAAGTCATCCCTGCCAAAGTAAAATACAGGGCACAATCTGTGTGTCCAAAACAGTCAGCCAGTTTGAGCTGAGCTGACTAAAAGACAGGTTTAGATACCAATCCCATCACAGTTGTCATGCCAACTGAGAGAGGGAGGTAGTGCCCAGACAATATGTTATTGGGGAAAAAATGTCCGTGCTCTGGCATAATAAGCATACCAAAAAAAAACAAGAGGGAGGGAGTGGCTACTGCAGCAGTGATCTTTCAAACATGTACTATTATGGTAAGTTTACTTACAGAACTGTACTATGTTCTTCATGCTGGATCACTGCTCCAGTAGCCCAAGCCATAACCTTATAACTGGGAGGTGGAAGGAAAAGGGTCCAGGAGCCCCTAGAGAAAGGTCCTAGCAAAGCACAACCTGGACTTGGAGATGAAATCTAGCTTGCAGTGCTTTCTAAATGTAAAATGGACCAAGTCACTGCTTCTAGAATACATCAAGAGTCCAACCCTTTCCCAAAAGCCATTAATGGGCCTTGACCTACTTGAGAAAACCATCTGGAAACAGTCCGTTTTGACAATGGTTGTCCACTTCTTGTGAGGGTAAGAAAAAGTACAGTTTTGTACCTACCATAAATGTAGATGTTCGAGTGCTAATACAGCTGCAGTCATAACAGATGGGTTTTCCTGCCGTCAGGCGGGTCCTCGGTCGGCCGAATTCCAAAGTCTAGGTCCGGCGTCGGATGTAGTCGCTTCTTCCCTGATGTCAGAGCGACAGGGGTATAAAAGAACCAGCCGACACCATTTTCTTCAGTTTTTCTTGCCCCAGATGTCAGGTGCCCCCAAAAGGAAGGCAAAACATAAATTTATGTAATAATGCAAATGCAATATAATCAAAAAACAGTAGTTGCCAGCAAATACACCATAAAAGAATACCCCAATGAGGTTGTATGAGGAGGTGTTAGCCATTAGGCCTGTCCCAAGAGGGGAAGGAGGGAGGGAAACCTGGACTGCAGCTGTATTAGCACTCGGACATCTACATTTATGGTAGGTACAAAACTGTACTATGTTCATCGTGCATACAGCTGCAGTCATAACAGATGGGTAGAATCCCAAAGCTAATAAAGGGGTGGTACGCACTAAGTGGAACTAGCAGGAGCCAGGATGCCCTGCAAGACTGCAGTGGCAAAGCCCGTTCTAGTTTTGGAGTATAATGGTAGGTGATGGTGCTTGGAGAAAGTAAGTACTGAACTCCAAGTGGCTGCTTCCAAAATATCTTTGGTGGGAACCCCCCTGAGGAAAGCTGCAGAGGTAGCTGTGGCCCTTGTGGAGTGAGATCTGATGCCTGTAGGTACAGTTTTACCATGAAAAGAGTAACAAAAGCGTATGCAGTGGGCTATCCATTTTGAGATTGTCTGCTTGGAAATAGGCTTCCCTTGAGCACCTGCAGCATAGGACACAAAGAGTTGCTCTGATTTTCTGAAAGGCTTTGTTCTGTCCAAATAGTAACGGAGCTGTCTGTGAATGTCCAAGGAATGTAGTAGTCTCTCCCCTTTGTTTTGTGGATTAGGGTAAAAGGTAGGTAAGTGGATAGCCTGATTCAAGGCTACCCTGGATACTACCTTTGGCATAAATGAAGGATTGGTTCGTAAGGAAACTCTGTCCTGATGGAAAATGACGAAAGGCTGCACAGCCATGAGGGCTTGTAGTTCCGAAACCCTGCGTGCTGAGGTGATAGCTAGAAGGAAGGCTGTTTTCCATGACAAATATTGCAGATCTGTTGAAGCAGCTGGCTCAAAAGGAGGCAGGGTTAGTTTTTCTAGAATAAAATTGAGGTCCCAAGCAGTACTGGTTGCTTCCTTGGGGGTTTTATATTCTTAGCCCCTCTGAGGAACTGTCTTAAGAGAGGGTGAGAGAATAAAGGAGGATCAGTGTTGTACTCTGCAGAAATGGCTGAGGCATGGATTTTGATGGAGGAGAATGAAAGTCCACTGCTTAGCAGCTCGGCTAGGTACTGTAATATTTGAGGTAAATTCAGTATTCCAGGATTCTGACCCTTTTTCTGATTCCAGGCACAAAACAGTTTCCATTTTGCAGAGTAGGCTTTTCTAGTAGAAGGCCTTCTGGCCTCCAAAATGACATCCTGCACCTCCTTGGAGAGTAGGGTTTGAATTTAAGGAATCCTCCATGCGGCTAGATTGAGTGTTTTCAGCTGACTGTGAAGAGTTTTGAAGTTGTGCTGAGTCAGTAGAAGAGGCATTGGAGGCAGGATCCATGGTGGGGAATGCGTCAGGCTCCTCAGGCGTGGGTACCAGTGTTGTCTTGGCCAGTCTGGAGCAATGACAATCATCTTTGGTCTGTCTGCTCTGGCTTTTAATAGAACTTTGGGCAGCAGTGGAAAAGGTGGGAAGGCATAAACCGTCATTGTTGTCCAACTGAAAGAGAGTGCGTCCACTTTCCAGGCCTGTGGATGAAAGGTCCTTGAGCAGAATTTTGTCAATTGGTAATTTCTGTGGGTGGCAAAGAGATCTATGTCTGGCCTTCCCCATGCTTGAATTATCATTGTAAAAACTTGAGGATGCAACTTCCATTCGTGTGGATCTGTCATATTTCTGCGCATGTTGTCTGCCAGCGTGTTTTCCTTGCCTGGCAGGAACTGTGCTTGAAGTTGGATTTGTAATTCCAGAGCCATGTTCCAAAGAGACATGGCTAGCCTGCATAGGGGGTATCAATGAGTTCCTCCCTGTTTGTTTATGTACCACATCACTGTGGTGTTGTCTGTCCTTATCAATAGTTGGCCTGGATGCAGTAGGTCTTTGAAAGCCATAATAGCATTTATTACTGCTAGCATTTCCTTTTGATTGATGTGTAGGTGCTTTTCTTTTTGTGACCATTTGCCCTGAATGCACCGATCTGTCATGTGCGCCCCCCCAGGCATAGTCCGAGGCGTCTGTTGTGATGACTTGATTTGCTTGAGGCTTGCAGAATGGGAGACCTATGGTTCTTTGGCATGCTTGAGCCCACCACAGAAATTCCTTTTGAAGACATGGAATCAGTGGTATGATTGTTTCCAAACTGTGGCTGTGTTGAGACCATAAGTTTTTTAGGTACCAATGAAGTTTCCTCATATGTAGCTTTGCACATGGGATTAGCAGGATGCAAGATGCCATGAATCCCAGAGCCTGCAGGATTTTCCTTGCAGTCAGCCTGGTGAAGGTTGTCAGTTTTCTTAAGTATTGAGTTAATTGCCCTTGTTTCTCTGGCGTGAGGTAGGCCATCTGGGTGTTTGTATCCAAGCTGGCACCCAGGAAAATTATTGTTTGAGAGGGTATTAGTCTTGACTTCTTATTGTTGACTGTGTATCCCAGAGATTTCAACAACATTATTACAAACGCCAGGTGTTTCAGAAGAGTGTGTTTGCTGTCCGCTTGGATCAGGCAGTCGTCCAAATATGGGTATATTTGTATCCCTTGAAGTCTGCAGAAGGCAATTACTGATGCCAGGCATTTTGTGAACACTCTGGGCGCAGTAGTTAAGCCAAAGGGCAATGCAGAGAATTGATATTGGGATGAACCTGCAAGAAATCTAAGGTATCTTCTGCAATCTTGTCTGATTGGGACATGCAGGTATGCCTCCTTGAGGTCCAATGTTACCAGCCAAGACTCCTTGCCCAGCATGGGAAGAAGCTGCTGTAATGTGAGCATCTTGAACTTTGGTATGAGTAAATATGTGTTTAGGATGGATAGGTCCAAAATAGGTCTCCAATCTTTGCCCTTCCTTGGTACCAGGAATAGTCTGGAATAAAAACCTTGACCCTGTTCTTGTGCAGGTACCTCTTGAATAGCTTTCATGTCCATGACATCTGAAATTTGTTTTTGTGCGTCTGCCCTTTGATTGTGTGGCAGGTTTGGCATGCCTCTCATTTTTGGAAGGGTGTGAAAGTGGAATCTGTAGCCTCTGTCTATAATGTCCAGGATCCATTTGTCTTTTGTGACAATATGCCAATTTTTCGAAAATAATGCCAGTTTTCCGCCTAAAGGTGCTGCCGTTTGAGCCTTGCTTGGCATGCAAAGGGGAAAGTCATTGGGTCTGCTTTCTGAATGGCTGTGAACTATCCTCACCCCCTCTTGGTGTAGGTGCTTGCCATTGTCTGCCTCTAAATGATCCTTGAGATTGCCCTCTACCCCTCGGGTGCCTGTATCTACCTCTTTGAGGTCTGTCCGTGGCTGGAAAGGACCAATTTTTTTGAAGGCCAATTTCTACTGAAGCGGGGGGTTGTACCTGTAGGAAATCTTTCACTGTTTGCATTGATTTTGCCTTTTCCTCCATTTTCTTTAATACCTCCTCAGCTTTAACACCAAACAATACATCTTTTTGAAGCGGTGCATCTAGTAATTTAGCATTGACATGATCCGGTAAGGTTTGCTCTTTGAGCCAAGCATGTCTACGTATGACTGATCCTATAACAGCAGCTCTACATGAGGCCTCTAAATCATCAAAACCACATTGCAAGGTATGTTTACCCACATGCTCTGCACTATGCAACAAATCCTGCAACTCCTTCAAGTCTGGTTGTTCAGGTTGTGACATTTTGCTTTTCAACTGAGATAACAAAAACTGTTGATACTTTAACATATGGAACTGACAGTTTAATGCCCTCATGGTTAAGGTGGCTGAGGTGTATACCATTTTCCCCCACCTTTCTAAAGCTCTGGAATCTCTCTCTGAAGGTAATGGATTTTTGGCAGTGGAGGCCTTAATTCCCTTGGGACCCTGTGAAATAGTTTCTGGGTCAGCCACATGGCTTTTGTATAGGAATTGGTGTGAATCAGGAACCCAGAAATACCTGTCAAGCTTGACTGGAGCTGGAGGTAAAGAATCTGGGTTAAGGCTGGCCTCTGAATACACATCATCTAGTATGTCTAAAACAGGAGGTATAGCCAGAGGCCTGTGCTGAGGGAGCAAGAGGAAATCCATGAGCCTTTTCTTGGAGTCTGAGTACTCTTGGCCTTCCCAGTGGAAGTGTTCCTTCAAGGTATGCAAGGTTTCCCCAAAAGAGTAATCCTCAGGGGGGGGGGGGGGGAGACAGAGGGAATGGACTCCTCTGCATCAGAATCTTCGAAAGGGGACTATGAATGTTCCTGGTCCTCAGAATGTTCTGAAGTAATGGAGGCCTGGTCCGAGGAAGGGTATTCCTCCTCCACTCTGGGCCTTTTGTCCGAGGGGGGTTGAGAACCCCTGATAAGAGTAATCAAATCCTCAGCCATTCTGAGCATCTGCTTTTTAGGCATGGGGCCTTGAGAGGGGCCCTGTGGAGCTTGTCTTTTAGAATGCATGGCTGCTTTAGATTTAGTGTAAGCCTTAATGGAAAAAGAAGAAGAAGGCCTGAAGACACCTTGAGAGGTGGCAGGCCTGTCTGAACTCTGAGTTTCCCCGCCAAGAGTGGCTTCGGTATCTGTAGTCGGGGTGTAGGCCAAAGAGCCTGCGACCTCGGGCACAGAAGACACTGCTAATGAAGTGTCATCAGTAGTCAGGGACTGCGTAGGCGCCTCGCTGAGAACCGGAGCACCTGTAGCCGGCTTTAGCGTGGTGTCGGTAAAAGTCGCGGACCTCGTATGTTGGTCCTTATCTTTGCGTCATTTACTCAAAACTGGAGTCGGAGTATCCGACGACATGTTGTAATTAAACTTTTTGCCAAAATAGTGTTAGGCGAACTCCGCCCGATGCTTAATATTGCGTCTGTTGAATGTAGCACAAAAACGACAGGCCGAGACGTCGTGGTCTGGGCCTAAGCAAGGAATACAGAGGGAATGGAAATCCTTATGCGGTATTTGCTTCCCACATGAAATGCAATTATTAACTTTGTCTGACATGGCAAGAAAAGTTTCCCCAACGGGCTTTCAAGAAGTCTTCGGTTGAAAAATATTCGTAATCTCAGGAGCTGGCCGACCGGCACTTGCGAACTGCTTCTGCTTCGGGCACCGCGCGGCAAGAAAGACTGAAGAAAATGGCGTCGGCTGGTTCTTTTATACCCCTGTCGCACTGACGTCAGGGAAGAAGCGACGACATCCGACGCCGGACCTAGACTTTGGAATTCGGCCGACCGAGGACCCGCCTGACGGCAGGAAAACCCATCTGTTATGACTGCAGCTGTATGTACGATGAACATCAACTAATCTGAAATATTTACTTCTGTTGATACTGTATCAGAGTTATCTGGACAACCAAGGTATGAAGCATTCCTTTCTTTCTGATTTCAGTATTCAGGAAAGAACACAAGAAGATTAAGTCTGGCTTAAAGCATACTTGGATACCACTTTAGGCACAAAAGGAGGATTAATTCTCAAGGAAACATTGTCTCTTTGGAAAATGAGAGAACACTAACCCACTGTAAGATGTTGCAACTCATACTCTTCTAGTAGATGCAGAGCAACCGGTAAAACTGTTTTCCATGTTAAGAAAATCAAGTCAGACAACTTAGTTGGTTCAAATGGAGCAAGTATTAGCTTCTTTAATAAAATAAATTAAGATTTCAAGGTGGAGCCACTGTTTCTTGGAGGTATCTTATGTGATGCCCCTTTCAAAAACATTTTGGCATGGGAAAGCCTTGGGGGGGCTCTGTGAGCAAACATGCTCAAGGAGTAAGACAGGCCATAGGGAAGTAACTCACACCAACAGTGAACACTAGAGCAACACTAGCCCTGAATGGGTGGTGGTGGTGATGTTGTTGGCACCAACAAGAAAAAGTTTCCCATTTCCTAATATATGATTTTCTAGTAGCAGACTTTCTTGCCTTCATTAGCATCTGCTACAGGGCTTCATAGGAGGTTACTAGACTAGTGGACCTAGAGCCTTTACACTCCTAGCCATGTTAATCCCAAGTTGCAGCATCTGTCCTTATTAAGTGAACATATTTTTGTAGAGCTAGTCTATGGTCAACACCGACTCCCCGTCAGTAAGGAACATGGGTGCCACCCCATGGGTGAATTTGTGGTCTCTCATCCATTTGTCCAGGTTGTTTGAATAGGGTCACTGAGGAGCTCTGCTTCACGTGAATTGAAAGTTTGCTCCAGAGGAGTGGCAGTCTATCAAACATATCTGCCTCTCCATCCTATTCTGTTAATCTCATAGGCTAGGTTAAGATGCCTATAGCAAGTGACTCTTGTGCTGTTAGACTTATGTATGTGAAGCATATCCATCAGGGCAGGGTCAGACACTGGCCTATAGGCCAGACACAAGTCTCCTCTCAGCAGTTTACATGACAGAGTACAGCAACAAGGATTTTAGTCCAGCCATGTATATCATGGTTTGGAGGCCCTGTATTTTCTTGGTGAGGAGCCTCTGTGGTATCTCCAACTGCTGCAGGTGTCCATTGAGGTACATGATAAAGGGAGCACTGTACTTCATTAGTGGTCTGAAGAGGTCAAGAACAGTGGGGCTATAATATCCTTAGACCTGGATGTGATGCCCTTATATATGAGCTGCGCAAAGTAGAATGCTTTGCTTACCACAGAGGAAACTTGGTGGTCGAAGTTCAGATTGCTATCTACCTGTGTTCCTAGGTTTAACACTGCTGGGTTTGAGCTTGGGGGGGGGGGGGGTGTTGTCAATACTGTACTGTGCTGGCAGGGAATTCTACTTTGCCAAAGGGAATAATAATGCACTTTTTTGCATTTAGTTTTGACAGGGGCTTTGGCACCAGTCATTTGTCTGTGTTAGACCTTCCTATAGTTATGTGAACATCACTGGGGGACTCCATGATTGCACCCAATTTGCAATAGTCAGTGAATCTGGCAAGCCAAAGACGGTCTAATTTAGCCTGAACTTCTGAGAAATAGATTCCAAACAGTAAAGGACCCTGCACAGAACCATATGGTATGCCATTGGTGACAGGTCTACTGGTATAGACGGAATCATCAACTTTGACAGTATGTGTTCTGTTGGTGAACCACTGGCTACCCATATAGTGACGCAAGGGTTAATCCCTAATTTTTCTTTTTTTAATTTCTCCAAGTCTTTTGGGTTTCTAATACCATGACAGGAATGGACCCCATTCCTAAGTCAAAGTACAATTAAAGTTCATGAAATTAGTATTGTTTCAATCTTTGATGTCAGCCAGTTGTGCTCTTCGCATCACCCGCAATGTGTCCAGTAATGACTCCTCCTGTAATTTGTACATAATTACATTTATCTAAATACAATTGTAGATACTTTTTTTTTTTTTTACAAGACCTGCTGCTCCTACTACTATTGGAACTGTCTGGGTATATTTCTTCCACATTGCTCTCGTTTCAGTCTGCAAATCCTGATATTTTATGACCATCTCTCTCACTGTACAGAAGACACTGTAGTCACTGGGTGTAGCGATTTCAATGATCAATGATACTTGTCTTTTTCTTGGACCACGATATCTGGTTTTCTCGCATCTATCTTTTGGACTGTTGGTAATGGGTGATCCTATGTAATGTAGACCATCATTTTTTATGATGCTTTGTGACTCGTGTTTCCAGTGTTTTTCAGCCACTTCAATATCATATTTGCACAATCCCCAATGCAGCAGTCTTGCCACATTATTATGCCTTTCAGTATACAGTCCTTCTACCATTAGTATATCACAAACAGCAACAAGGTGTGCAACTGTTTCCAATTCTGTTTTACAAAACCTACATTTGTCTGTTTCTCCTACATGTTCACTGATCTTGTAAACCAATGTGTACATAGCCCGCTATCCTGGGGCATCAATATTAATCTTTCATATTTTGGTTTGAATTAGTCTCTCCTTAACCATTCCTGTGTCTGATCCTGATCAACAAGAGGTTCTTCCAGGCGTTTACTATACATGCAACTATACTGATGCATTTTCCACATATATCTTGTCTTCTCATCTGATCCTTCACCTTATATTGTTTCTTTTGTTTTTGGCACATTCAATTGCTGCCTAATTTTCATCTACTTCTGGTTTGAATTCCATTCCTGCCTGACGCTGATATGCTTTTGCTAGACTAAGAAGGGAAGTCATCTTAGATTTATTCTCCTCATGTTTCAGAACTTTCACTAAGTTTGGGTCTTGTGAGGCAGCAGATGTGTGCAGTCCCATGACTGCAGATCTATACATGTAATCAATTTCAAGGTGGCCCATACCTCCTTGAGAATGGGGAATATATGATCTTGGTACGCACTCGATGTAGCATCTTGTAGGAGAATTCTTACATCTTCTTTATATCTCGCAGTGTCCATCAAGACAACCCCTCCACCTTTATCTGCAGGCCTAATAGTTAATTCTTCATTCTCTGCTAACTCTTTTAAGGCCTGTTTTTCCTCCTTAGTAGTGCTGTATATTCTCCTTTTATTATTCTGTAAGTAATCAATAATTTCTTGTTCACAGACGTTAATAAATGTGTCTACAACAGCATTATTTTGTGGTATGAAGCTGCTTGGTTTCTTAAACAAATTTATTGCAGTTGCTTTATTGTCTTTGTACATGCTTCTCAGCATAACATCTCTCCCAAATGTCCTTAGTCTTAATATTGCATCGTTATCATCCATGCCTCTCGTGGGTATAAATTTCAACCCCTTGTTTAAAATGTTAACGTGCTCTTGTCAACTCAAAAGATGAGAGGTTAAAAACCAGAGAATCATTATTCCTTTCATCTACCGTTCCTCTACATATGACGACCTTTTCCTTCCTCTGCTTAATGATCTCATCTCCTTTCTGTTTCTCACTTCTTTTATTCAAAGTGGGAGTACTGGAAAACCCACATCTTTCATGGCTTTCTTAGATACAGCTCCTGGATTCATTCCTTCTCTTTGATTATTCATATTATGAATTGAGCTAGAGGTATCCAATATCCGATTAGTGGACTGCACTATTCCTTGTGTAGATACAATATCCATATGCCTCATCACTTGGGCTATCACTTTTCTTATTTGCTTCACCTTTATTTCCATCAACTACATTAGATGGAATCCTTCTTGCAGCTCTCTGTGGACATTTATTATATGATTCATTCTCTTTAAACATTAGCTGTTCTTTATTAAAGTCCCTCGACCAAGTAAAAACATCCCCTCTCTTAAAATCAGCATAGTCCCTTTTAATTTTCTTCGTCTTTATTTGTTCCAACTTGTTATCATATAACGAGATCTTATAGTATATCTCCTCTAACTTCGAGGTACAGATTTCACTATCAAATTCCTGTTCCAAATATGTTTGTAAACCTTCTATTTTCTTAACCAGTTCTTTTTCTCTAGGTAAATAGTGTTCAATTAAAAGTTTCATATAGCTACGGCTGTGCTCTAGATTGAGACTCTGCCATTTTTTCAACAGTTCTGGCTGAGAGT